>NW_023270447.1:81371178-81455040 GCF_011800145.1 Mirounga leonina
GAAAGGAAAGGAAAGGAAAGGAAAGGAAAGGAAAGGAAAGGAAAGGAAAGGAAGAAGGGAGGGAGGGGAGGGAAGGAGGGAGGGAGGGAGGGAGGAAAGAAGGAAGGAAGGAATGTAGGCTGGAAAAAAGGCCAAACTGTGCAGTAACCTCTAAAATTATGTTCATTACCATGACTATTATCATTTTAATAAAGCCCCCCCAGCACCATGCCTATAGGCAGGTGATGTCATTAAATCCACTTTGCCAAGGAAGAAACTGAGGCCCAGGGAGAGTCTTGGAAAGTCCCTGTCTTCAAACAGCTTATGATCAAGAAGATAAAGAACAGGACTCTGTTCTCTGTTGGAGGAGCCCCCTGAGGGAGGGGGCAGCCATAGGAACCAGCTTTCCTCAGTGTCACTGGGGTGTCAGACCCACTACTGGGGGGTGCAGTTTAGCCCCAGCCTGGCTCAGCCATCTGGGTTCAAGTATTGCCCCATGTTACAGATGTACACACTGAGGCTGAAAGGTTCTCAGGGATTCCCTGCAGAAGGGATGTGGTCTAAACCCCTTCACCTCCCAGGCTTTGCATGCCTGAGGCCGCTCCTGCTCACCCACTCACTCGCCTCACTTCACGTTCCCAGAGCCTTTGGCACCCCCACCCCCCATATCCCTCACTCTTTACCTTCCAACTGCATGGAAGATGTTGCTTTCTCCAGGAAATGCCTGGAGCATAGTGGACTAAGGTGTGGTTGGATGAAGGGGATCTTGCCCTAGGGTTCCCACCTGTGACATCACGCAAGAATTCAGGACTCGGTCGGCCTGGAAGTTTCAGTTTCCAGAGAAGACGTCATGGCTGAGGAAGACTGGAGGCAGGCCCTGGGAAGTGTGTCCCACGTGGCCAGGCTGGGATTGTGTGGAAGAGCATCACAAGTGAACAGAATGAGCAGAGGTTAGGAGATAAGACAGGGCAGGGTTGCTTTAGGGAACAAGGGTAGCTCAGTGTGGCTGGAGTGTTGGGGCTTTCTGGAGACACACGTCATAGGCCAGTCATCCGGACTGGACAGGCATGTCGGGATGAGAAGGGAGAAGGCTCTAAAAGCCACGTGGGAAAATGGGTTGAATCCGAGCTGTGCTCTGGGAGTGTCGCTCTGGCCAGGGAGTGACGGGGATGAGGCAGCAGTTGGACATCCTCACGCAACGCTCTCCAGGTGGGGATGTGCTGACCAGGGACATCAGGTAAATGTCGGGAGAAGATGTCACACGAGAGGAAGAGGGGGAGGGTGGCTTTGGTGGCAGGGTGATGGTAGGGGGCGAAGGCGGGAGAGAGACCTCATGCTGCCTTCTGGAGCCGGGTGCCCTGGGTCCCCGTAGCCAGGGTTACAGAAGGGACAATCATCAGGAAATCACAGAGGTCACCTCCAGCTTGGCCTCCCCACTGGCTGCTGTCAGGTGATGGTTCATTACAAATAAAAAAGGGAGGAATGCGACACCAGCCATGAGGACCCTGACGCAGGAAAGAATTCCAAATAAATGGGTCCTTTGATCATTGGACCAATTTCCGCAAAGGCTTGTTAGCTCCAAGAAGATCAAATGGGGAATATAATGAGCAATTTTCAGGTAGTAGGTACAGCATACAAGGTGACAACCCAATTTAGTCAGATTCTTAATCAAGTCGGAATCCCTGACTTGACGCTATTTGTGGAGTCTATTACTCCATTATGCTGAGTGCTTTGCTGTCTACGGTCTCCAGATTTCCAGTCGCTAGAGGTATTTATCTCCATGCGATTTAATTAAAGTCTAGTGTTTAATGACACAATGTGCGCTAATTATTTCTTGTTGGTTGTTGAGGGTGCTTTTTTTTTCTCCCCCCCCCCCCCGCCCTTTGCAACAAAGCAAAAATCTCATTATTTCACTTGGCAAAGGAAAGGTGGAGGGTGGGGGCTGGGCTGGGCTGGGCTAGGCTGGACCTGGTGACAGATCAGATGTTAAGGCTTCCGAGAAAAGCAGGGAGACAGATTGTCCCTTGGGTCCCTGATGCAGGGCTCTGTGTCCACATCATTCAGGGGATGAGCCCTGTCTCTGCAGCCCCACTTCGGGCGAAGGACTCAGCACCGTGTTAGGCTCCCAGAGAGCATGCATTAAATGTTGGTCTAGGTTGTTGTCACCCTTTTTGTTTTCCTGAGCACTGTCACCAGCTGGTCTACACTCCAAGGAGGATGGGGCCCCTCCTCTGTTACACCAAAGCGTAACAATTCACAGACAAATCCCTCACTCTGTTGCTGGAATCTTTGGTGATTTTCTTCTGAGTCCTTGTCGATGCAGGACACGCACATCCTAGGGGAAATCCTAGGCTGGAGAGCAGTTTAGTCCCGTCCTGGAGCACGGAGCCAGAGACAAGTGACCCGTCTTTGAGGAGGTAGTCAGTTCTCAGTGTCCAGGGGATGGAGAGAGTCTGGACTCTCAGACCACAATTCAGGCCTGCCACCTTGGGAGAGTCATTCACTCTTGCTGAGCTTCAGTTTCCTTATCTGTACAAAGGGGCCTATGAAATCCAATGAGAATTAGCAAAGAGAAAACATGAAAGCACCAAGCATCTGCCCGGCACGTATGCCTGGTTCAGTGAAGAGCAACCTGGATTATGATGGTCATCTTTGTTCACAGAAGCACTTGGCAAAGGGCAGAACCTAGAGGTTTGTGTCTGGGAGTTGGGGGACTCTCTAGAGGTGATGACAAGAGTGCCCATGGAGGGAAGAAGCACCCTCACCTGTGTCCGGGGGTAATGATGGCCAGATTCACTCTACACCGATGATAAGTGGAGAGCCCTGTGGTGTATTAGACCCCAGCCCGATGGGCCACTGGGTGAGTAGAGTTCAGGTCCTAGAGAAGGAACAAAGACACCTCCAAGGAGGATGGCCCCTCCAGGCATCAGTGAGTCTGCTGCAGGGGAGCACTGAGGCTTGAAGGCTCTGCAGGTGACCAAGATGGTCCCAGGCCTGCTGGGCAGCAAGATCTCCAGAGCAGCAGTCCCTGGAGTCCCCTGTGGACACCACCAAGCAGATGCAGTGGGAAGCTCTCCTCAGATGGCCCAGGACAAGATACAGCTTTCAGGAAGTAGACAAGGCAGAGGCAGGACCCGGGGAGGGTGTGAGCCTGGGAGCCCAGCACCCCCGGGACATGCTGGTTGGGCAATGTAGAACAGAGGTCAAGAGCACCGGCTTTGGAATCAAACTGGTCTGGAGATCTACTCCTTCCATGTCCTCACGCAGGTCACTCCACCAACCTGAGTCCCTTTTCCACATCCATGAAATGGGACAGGAATAGGACCTGACTTCATCAGGCTATATGGGCGATCGAATGGCATAATACCTACCTGATGCATATGAAGTGCCCAATATATTGTCAGTTATTTTCTTTGCTAGGAATCAGGGCACTCTGGATACTAAGACCTCCTCTCTGGCAGCCCTGAACTGGGGCACAAAGAGAAGGCTTCTGTCGACCACCTGTAGATTTTGAAATGCCACAGGGACTCAATATCTATTTCCCTCCATTCTCTTGATGAGGCCAAATGTCTTCCCATCATAAAGGGAGATCCCTTCTGAGATGCTTCCTTCCACTTGTGATGGATGGTGTGTGGCCCTGCAGGGGGCCCTGGAGTCATCCTACCCGCTGTCCCTTTTGAGGAAAGATACCATGAGAGTTTTCCTCTCTTGTCTGAGCATGGAGACCCTACTAGCCCCAGTCATTTCTGGTGGGGATCAGGGTCAGTGCCCAAACCTGCAACAGCCCATGTCCTCTGTGGAGCCTCAGGGGGACCTTGCTCAGGAATGATGCCTCATTCACAGTGGAAACAAACAGGACAATCAGGTTCTCTCTTCTAGGGGTCTAGAAGCTGGAGGTCCCAGAGAAGGTGGGTCATCCTACGTATTTTTGGACTACTGCAGAGCATTTGTTTCTGTTTTCACGAGCCCAGAAAATTCTAGAACCCAGCATGATGGCCCAGCCATGCCAGCTCACTGCCCTTTCCGTCCCTGCAGCAACCAACCCCTACCCCCACATCACCAAAGTCAACACGGACACGAGTCATCCCTGAAGCCTTACAAAGCCAAACTGACACAGCCCTGCAGAGGGCCAGGGTCTTGACCTCCAAGGGGCTCCCGCCTTGGGGGAGACAGCCGTCCATGCGGACTGAGACAGTGTCGTGTGAAAAGTGCTAAAACAAAAGCCGGCAGGGACTGAGATGGGGGGCCTCCCTGGTGGTCAGAGGAGGGGATGTTGGAACTGGATGTGGGTCCATGCAAGGAAGAGGAGCATCCGGGGACAGGAGCCCTGCAAAAGCATAGCGCACTGGGAGAGAGTGGTGAGCCTCAGGGATTGCATGGAAGGTGTGTGAGGGATGAAGCCCAGAGCCTGGAGAGTGAGAGGGGGAATGGCGGGCAAAGAACCCAGAGCAAGAGCCAAGAGTGTCTTATACTATCCTGGCCGAGGAGCAAGGACCACGGCCCACACAGAGACACGCTGGCGTGTGGTGCCCTCTCATGAGCTCACATAATGCCTATATCCTAGAAACGTAATGAAGGCCCAGCTGGGCCTTGGGAAACCTTCTGGGGCGGAGGGTGACCACAGGTGGCTGTCCCCGCTGACCCCTTCCCTCCCCAGCGCTGAGGCCTCAGTCTCGAGTCAACTGTGAGGAAAAAGCACACAGATGGGGGCCAATCCACCACACGCCCCAAAGCTGCCAGGAGCGGGGTTCATCTTTCCTCCTGCTGCTGGGAGATCTGGAAAATCACCAAGCAACTGCTAAAGAAAGTAAGGAAAAACGGCGAGGCCTTTGGATCCAAGGGGCTCTGGGACTCAAAAGCAGCATCTTGAAAGGTTTTATGGGAGTTTCTTCAAGGAAACAGGTATCTCCACTGACACTTGCCAAGGCATTTTCTCCGGTAACAAGCTTCTTTATTCAGCCAAACAAAGAAACCATCGCACACAGAGGAGTGAGGAGCGCTGTCAGAGGCTGTTCTGGGGAGAAATGAAAGAGGCTTTTGCAGAAGCTAAAGCACATAAAAGCTGAAGGTCAAGACAGAGGCCCCCCCTTCCGGCTCTTTGGGGTGCGCAGGACATTCAAGATGGCTGCCCCAGCAACCAGGCCGCTGTCGGGACCGCCCTTCCGGCCTCACCCCCGAGCCCCATCTTCCCAGCCTGGGAGGGGAGGCAAAGAAACAATCCTAACCCCCTCTCTGGAGCCCTCGTGGGGTCAGCCAACCCAAAGGCTGGTCCTGAGACCCCAGTGGCCTGTGGCCCATTTAAACATGTGCTTAAAAGGCTCCTCCTACCACTCGCCCAAGCTGGTGACAAACTCTCGAATCAGAGAGAACCGAGTATAAATGTTGGCCCCTCCTCTTACTAATTCTGTGAACTTGGGCAAGTCCCTTAACCTCTCTGAGCCTCAGAGCCTCCCCGCAGAATGGAGAGGATCACGGTGTCTATGACAAATCGATGGGGTGGGAGTGCTCCAGAGTAATGTATATACAGTTCCTAGCACCGTGCCTGGCAAGTGACAAATGCTCAATAAATAATAGCTGTGATTCACAGAACAGTGGCAGTAATGACGACCATGGTGGTGTTGGTTGGCTTTTGCACCCTGTCAGATGCAGAGCCTCAGGGGCACGTGGCAGCAACGTTTAATTGGTTCATTAATTAGTTGGCTGGTGCGGGCTGGGCTCAGCGGGAGGCTGCCGAGCTCCACGTGGCTCTCATCCTCTTTCAGGGCCACGGCGATGGCAGAGGCCAAAGAAAGAGCACAAGGCACACTGCACGAATGCATTTTGTGTCTCGTCTGCTCATCTTCCATTGGCTGAAGCAAGACACGATGCTGAGCCCCAGCTCAAGGGACAGTGGAGGATGCCTGGGCCACAACGGGAGGGCATTGCCAAGATGCACGCCCAAGAGTGCGGCTGTATAATCCTGTATAATCCTGTATAATCGAGGAGGAGACCCAGAACCCCAGGCTGCCACGGCAAGCAACTCAGGGGCACTTACTTTGACTTTTCACCCACTCACGTGAGCACGGAATTAGAACTATGATCAGTGGAACCGGTTTCTTATCTTCTTTGTCACAGTGATTTATCCTAATAAATTGTGCATCTTCTAAAACCTAGTCAAGTGGGGTTTCTTGTCTCTACAAATGACTCCTGAATTGTCGGGGGCAAGGGCGCGCCTTGTGAATGTGAATGCATCTTGTATGCATACGTCGAGACCACGTAAACAGCCCAAGAAGGCCACTTGGAACTAAGCCACATAAAGAGCAGCTAGAAGAGCAATGGGCATTCACAAAAATGACCAATAGGTGTATGCATTGGGTCCCCTCACTCTG
Organism: Mirounga leonina; assembly: GCF_011800145.1. Classification (NCBI taxonomy): domain Eukaryota; kingdom Metazoa; phylum Chordata; class Mammalia; order Carnivora; family Phocidae; genus Mirounga; species Mirounga leonina. The sequence continues at coordinate 81,377,526 of NW_023270447.1, forward strand.
GAAAGCAGCTAGGAATCATTGAACAAAACTGAAGATACTCACATGCTGTGATTTGAGCAACTCTTAGGTATATGACCAAGGTACGTGACTCAGAATATTTGTAGCAGCACTGAGTGTCACAGCCAAAACCCAGACACATCCCAAATGTGCAGCAACAGTAGAATGGATAATTGGGATGTAGTCACACAGTATAGCATTATACAACAAGGATGAGAAATGAAATCTACTACAAGCAACAATGTTGATGTCTTCAGGAGATGGCCAAGTTCCAGTGCCTGGCCAGAAAAGGTTTATATGGGACTCACTTTTCTGTATGTAACAGTTCACAGTAAAAGTACATCTTCTTAAGGACAGCTGAGGAAGCAGGGGTATTTAGTTCCGAGAAGAGAAAACACTCGGTGAGTGTTAAAACCTGTCTTACAGTGTTTGAATGACTGAGATGTGGCCGGGATAACTCCATCTTTCCACATAATCCCAAAGGAGGAAAAAAAAAAAAATCAGGATCGGAAAGGGACAGGTTTTGGCTCAAGATAAGGAAGAATTTCCAATAATCAGAAACATTCGAAGATGGAATATACTTTTTTGGGGGGAGATAAATGCCTTTTTATTTAATTAAAGGACTCGAAGGTGCACTGATGGGAACCTTGGCAAAGATCTTGGAGGATGAGTCAATGTCAGAGAGGCCTGGGCCAGGGAAGACTGAGGCTGACCAATTCCAAGAGGCAAGGCCAGTGTGGATGAGTGAGGCTTTCGTAGCTGGCCAGGCCTGAGTTGGATCCACCAAAAGTAGCTAAGTGACCTTGGGAAGGTTACCTGACCTCTCTGAACTTCTGTTTCCCGCCTTGAAAGCAATGCTACATATAAATTATCCAGCACAGTGCTTGGCATTAATAAGCCCTTGATAAATGATGATCATTATTATTAATAAAAAAGTTTCTCCCAAATTTGAGATTCTGAGATTCTCTGCCTCCCTAAGTGCATGTGTTGTATTAGACTTTTGTTTTGTTTTGTTTTTGCAATAAAGCAGCATAACAACCCCAAATTGCAGGGCTTATAAAAACAAGCATTTATGTTGTGCTCATGGGTCTGTGGGCCAGTTACAACTCAGCAGGGCTGGGGCAGGGCTTTCAGGCTCCAGCTGCGGGTTGGGGTCAGCTCCGCTCCCTGTACCTCTCATCCCAAGACCAGCCGACCTGGGGCGCGTCCTGTTCGAGATGAAAGGCAGACGGTTTGCAAAGGACACTTAGAAACACACAATACCTGTTAGGCCTCAGCTCAGAAGTGCCTCACCAGCACATCCTCCCATATTCCACGGGCCCAAACGGGTCACAGGGCCACGCCCAAGGTCAATGCTGCAGGGATATCTGCAACGCCACTCTGCAGTAAAGTCACACGGTGAAGGGAATGCAGGCCAGTGAAGAATTAGGAACAATACTCTGAGTGCATGCATGCGGAATATTCGAGAGTTACTCAGTTCAGTGCAGGAGGATATATTTTTTTAAAAATCTTCTTCAAGAACCATGAGGCTATAAAATATAAGGTTCAAAAGCCTCAGCCTAACAGTGAACAGTGAAAGTGTAAATTTCGCATTTTATTGGCTTATATAATAAAAACATTGTATAGCTGATTAGTTTTAATGCTCCATGATATGTCAGTGAGGAGGTAAATTCAGAACTCTGGGGTCTTTCTTCCTAATTCTGGGTCTCATCTGTTGGCCAAAAGACCCTTGAGACTCACCTATTCCTGGCTGAAAATTGCTTTTGCCTTTTTTTTTTTTCCTGCATTCTCGGGCTCCTTGGCAAGGTGAGATTTCTGTTTAAGGGCCTGTTTTGTCTCTTGGTCAAGCAGAGGTGCTTGGAGAGGAGGCTACTGGAGTCTGGGCTTAGGTAGGGGCAGAATAAGGTGGCGTTCTCCTTCAAAGAATTTTCACCGGGCTCAACCAGGCCCCTGGCCCAGTAGGCACCCCCCCCCCCAAGCCCCCCTCTCTCTGTTAGCATTTCCTCCATGCCTGGCAGCTCCCGCCTACGGGATGGTGGCTGGTCTGTGTCTCTTGCCATTGCGCCTCATCTGTGAATCACTTCCAGATGTGCCTGGGAGTAGAGCAGATTGGGTGTGCTCACTGGGAGCTGGGTCTCTGGGGATAACAACAACAGCAATAACACAAATCCCGGCAAGTGGGTGGAGCAAAGAAGAGAGAAGAGAGAGCCTTACAGCCTTGCCTGGATCAAAGGCTGCCCCACAGGAGGGATGTGGGAAGCCTGGAATAGGACCACGGAGTGGATGGATTAGTGCATGGGCCACTAACTTTCCAGGGGAGCTAGACACCGTCCCTTTGCCTCTCTGGATCTTGTCTCTATAGAGGGCTGGATTTGAGGACCCCTAAATTTCCTCTTGGAGGAGTCCATAGAGCGTGCTCAAGAGGGAAGCCTCCAGGGCCCCGCGTCCAGAGCAGACACCCCTGCTGCGTGACCTCGAGAAAGTTCATTCCATGCTCCGGACCTCAGATGCCTCAGCAGAAAAATCATCAGACCCTCTCCCCAGGTTGTCTCCAGGAGGAAAGAAGTTAACACGTCTGGAGCATTTAGAACAGTCCCTGGCCAAGAAGAAACCCTCCATCAGTGTTACCTCCTGTTATTATTATTCTGGTTTAAGATGTTAAACCACTTTGCTCCTTTTTTAAATGTGATTTATGCTTTTAGGCTCTGAGAGCTATTAGGCTGACTACGTGAGGGTGTAATATATAGGACGGGGGAAGCAGTAAAAGCACAATCTACGCAGAGATGCCGAGCGACGTGGCAACTGGAACAGATCCAGCAAAGAGCCGCAGACAACATTAAAGGTCTGAGGAAAGGCACCTCCCGGCAAGGAAGCCGGAGAGTGGATTATTTACTACGATGGAGGTGGAGAGGTTATGGAGAAGAATTCCCAGGCACCAGCTCTCCCCCTACAGTGAGAAACTTTGCGGGTGAGACACCAGCTGAGCTTCCGGATGATTAAATAGGAGGCAGAGAGCGATCGAATTTTCGCCCACCTGGCAGAAGGGTGCGCATCATTATCTAGCTGCTAAGATTTACACCCAGGTGTGAGCTTCTGTCTCGCAGAATCTACTTTACCCCTCTGCCTCCCTAAATGAGACAGGAAGGTGATGTTCAGGTTCCCAGAGACTTCGGGGGGCAATGGAGCTAGAAACGGCAGGGAGGTTCCAGGGAAGTTTAAAAGGGCACAATTTGTCTTGTAATGGCCTTGAACACACGAGCCTCAGTTTCCCCTGTCATGGTCAGGGGATGGGATGAGAACCGACCCTTATTGAGCACCCGGACAACATGCCAGGCTCTGACCCCAAAGCCACCGTGCTCTGACACCTCCTGACCTCACAAGTAATTGAAAAGGCAAAAATCAGTTGGCCGATCGCCTTCTGTTTCCATGATACTGGATATCCCGCCAGATTTTTATTCCCTGAACTGAACAGGCACTTGTAACTCCTGGGGCGACGGTCCAGCCAGCAGCACAAAGCCATGTGAGGACCAGACCTGTCCCCAAACCATCCGGTTGTTCCAGGTCGAGGCACCCATCTCCCCATCTGGGAGGTTTGGGGACAAGAAGTTCGTCTTTATGTGGCTGTGGTTCGGGGACAGCGGCACAACTCTGTGGTCTGGGGCTCGTGTTGCGAGACTGTGGTGCCAGGCAGAGCCCTGTGTTGGTCAGGGGGTGGGTGATGCTGCTGTATCAGGGACTCTCGGCCTCAGGGGCTCATGTCCACAAAGTTTCCCTTCTTCCTCCGGCCGTGTATCCACCACAATGGAGGCTCAACGCTGCCCCAGGCTGAGGGTTCCGCGTCGACACGCCCCCCCACCCCCTGCAGCAGAGGGAAGGCGAACCTGGGGCGGGGGGGGGGTGTCTTGCACCAGCTCTCAAGAGCTCCAGCCCAGAGGTGGCACCCCTCACTTCCCCTGACAGCTCAATGGCTCCAGCAAGCACAAGGGGGCCAGGAAATGCACCCCGGCTTGTGCCCCTAAGGTGAGAAGGGGCGCATTTGATGAGCAGCAACAGTGCCCACCACACCCCCTTTCTGAGCCCCACCGGCTCCACTCTCCGCCGGGGCTCCCTCCCCGCTCCCCACCTGGCGCAGCATCCTTGGTGTGTGTGAGAGAGACAGACAGAGACAGAGATACACAGAGACAGAGAGAATGCAATCCTCAGCTCTTTACTCAAGAAACAAATGACTCCTTGACATTCGCGACCCATTACCAAGGTAATTCAGTCTCTGTAGTCTTTCTCATTACACGCGAGCCAGCATTATTATTATTGTTTATCGTTTATATGACATAGCAAGTAGGTGCTGTTCTCATTCCTGTTTAAGATCAGCGCTCCTCGGCTCTGCGCGCCGCTACTCCCTTCCTCTCCCTTCCTGTCCTCGGGCTCCCCTCCCTGCTGCCCCCACCCTGCGGTCCTCCCTCCACACAGGTCTCCCTGCCTGCCCTCCACACCCTCATGGGCAGAGCGGCTCCCGGGCAGCCTCTTCTCCCGGTGAGTGGCCAGTAGCAGCCCAGACAGGAAAGGGAGACAGGCAGCTCACACGTTGGCTCTGCTGTTTGCACCGCGCTGTGTCAGGTTCTGGACCTGGGCAAATATCCTCACACGAAGCAGGTAAAGTGGAAATGGTCATGCATGTGGCACAGGTGGGGAGACTGAGGCTCGAGGAGGAGAAAGGCTTGCACAACATCCCACAGCACATAAATCACACTGGGCAGGAGAGAAATTCCAGAAATGGAGAGGCCCTTCCACAGGCATAACGGGTCAGTCTACGATGTTGGAGGTAAGTGGGGCTCCTGGAAGGAGCTCTGGGCTTGGAGACAGAGCCCTGGGTTTGGGGACACAGGCAGCCTGTCTCCCCCACCCCCCAAGCCCCCAGCAGCTCTGGAAACCCGAGAGGTACTTTACCTTCCCAAGCCTACTTTCCAGGGCTGGGAGATGGGGTCCCTGTTCCCACTCTCCCTGCTAGTGTAGGTGAGGAAGCAGCTCTGCTGTGTGCACCTCAAAGGAAGGGGGTTTGGAAGGGCACTAGCTCAACATACATTAGTATCCGTGGGGTCAAGTGTTCCTAAAAAGCCAGCAATTCTGTTTGTGGAAGACCGTGAGCCAGTGGATCGTGACCTCATCATAAGGCTGCCCTTGGGATTCACAGAATGACATCGTTTACAACTTTATTCATTGCCCAACAGTCATCGAACACCACTCTGTCCGGACTGCTTTTTTTTGTTTTTTGTTTTAAGAAAGAAAGAGAGTTGGGGGGCGGGGAAGGGCAGAGGGAAAGGAAGAGAGAGAATCTGAAGCAGGCTCCACGCTCAGCACGGAGCCTGATGCAGGGCTCGATCTCATGACCCTGAGACCACGACCTGAGCTGAAATCAAGAGTCGGACACTTAACCGACTGAGCCCCCCAGGCGCCCCCGAGCTGGACTGCTTAAGCAGTCCCAGGGCTGCCCTCCTGGAGCTCATGTCCTAGTCAGGGGAGAAGGGCAATGCACAAGAAGACAAATAAACATGCTAAGTTCAAATAGAGATGCGGGTCATGAAAACCAACAGGCTGGCGCGATGAAGTGTGGCCGCCGGTCCTCCTGACCTTTATTAATCATAGGTTCATCGCCAGGCGCTCTGACCAGCCCCACCCTTCCCAGCCAGGCCTTCTGGATTGCTGGCCACAGGAAGGTGCTCCAGACACACCTCCAGCTGGAGAGCGCCCATCCCTCCAACCTTGAATCCCACCCCTCCCTTTGTACTCCTCTTCCAGATTTGGGAACTGCCTAAAATCCTTAGGGCAACCGTGATGAGCAGGCATTGTCTCCACCTTATAGACAAGGAAGCCAAGACCCAGACAGGTGGGATGTATCTCTGGATTTGGACCCATGTCCCTGCCCCCATCTGAAGCCCACGTGTCCTTTGTCCTTCTCTTCCTTCTGCTTTGGTTATTTGTGGGTGCCTCCTGCCTCACTCTCATTTGGTGGGATCCTGGGTCTGATTTTCTCTGTGGCATAGAGTAGGTGCTCAGTAAATGAGTGAGTGAGTGGCCGTGCCCCATGGATCCTGGCAGACAGTGAGCCCACGTAACCATGTGTGGAGGGAAAGGAGGGAGAAAGACTCCCCTTCAAGGAGCCTGAGGTGGATCCCAACAATACAGCAACAGGTAACAACCCAGCCTGCTTTTCCCTAAATTCCTCTAGGGAGCCCATTCTCCAAGGCATCACAGAGGATGGCTTTCTCGGGCACTGTCCCTGTGGTAGCCCTCTTCCTTCCTGCCTGCCTGGAGCCTGGAGCTCCCTCCCCAGGGTCTGGACTGTCTCTCACCATCAGTTATCACAGTTTGGAGCTTGTTAAAGGCACAGAAAAGTCATGCTAATGAGGAGGTCGGCTGATAGGCAGCCCACAGCACAAGTGAGCACTGGGCAGAGACTCCTAGGGGAAGTCCTCACCCACCTCTGTGCACCCTGCTTTGGCCTCAGTTTCTCCAGCTGATGCTGGGTTATGTGATTAGGTTCAGGTGAGGCCCATGATGGGATTAGTGTCCTCACAGAGGAGTACAGGAAGGGAGACCAGAGCACTTTCTCTCCGCCCCGTGAGGACACAGAGAGAAGGTGACAATCTTCAAGCCAGGGAGATGGCTTTCACCAGGAACCGAATTAGTGGCACCTTGATCATAGACATCCAGCCTCCAGAACTGGGAGAAGCACTTGTCTGTTGTTTAAGCCCCCAGTCTATGGTAATCTGTTCGAGCAGCCCAGGCTGACCAAGACAATCAGACAGGAGATGGGCAGAGGCAAATTCTACCCTATGACCCTTGATCTTGACTCACCGACCACCAAGCTGGTCTCTCTCCCAATGGGCAAGGTGACCTCTTCATCCACAGATGGCACCGTCTTCTCGGTGGATGATCCTGCCAGGGAGGAGCCCCCTTCTCAACCCTCCCAAACAGCCAGGCCATGGCCGTGTCTCTAGAGGACCACCCTGACCTCTCTGGGGCACTGGAAAGTCTCCCCTGCCAGGGCGCCAGCTTCATACACAGAGCCACACCACGGTCTGGAAGCGTGTTTTCCCAAGGAAAGCTCCGTTCCTGCTCCAAAGGGAGCTTACCAGTGCTGCCTGAGATGCGGACAAGGGATGTTTGCTGCTGTCTGCACTTCGAGTCTGGAGGGTGGGCTGTTCGAGAAAGATCCGGACATCCTCCAGCTTCCTTGTACCACCAGCTCTGTCCCCACAGTCGTCCCAGTACCAGGGTGTCCATGACAACACTGTTCCCATGTCATCCCACTCCCAGCGTCTCCATCACCACTGTCCCCATGGCCACCACACTCCCAGCATCCCAGGTCCACTACCTTTATCCTGGCACCACAATCACCACGCCCCGCCCCCAAGTCTACGTCACCACCAGCACCTTGTGCATCTCCTGGGCAGCCACATGACTTACGTGCACAACATCCATAGCCACTGGGACACCTCACCCCCCCTTTTCACCACTGTTTACCCCCAGATTTAGCAATCCATGCCAACCACATGCAGAACCTTCCAGCTGGATTCCCTTGTCTTCTCTGTGATGCCCCTGGGCTTGGGGAACCCTTGGTGGCACCTGTGTTGATCCTCTGTCATCTCTGGACACGTTGGCCTGCCTGTGGCGCTCAGAGGAACGGGGGAAGTCGGGTGTGACCTGGTCCTGCCCGGTGACTGGTGCCTTCTGCTCCACCCAGGATGCCATCCCAAGACCCTTGACCTTCAGGACCCCTCTGCAAATGGGGGAGGGGGTTCCAGGGCCTGTCAGCTCCACAGCCACTGTCGGTCCCCCATCACCTCTCCAAAGTCTGTTTTCTGTGTCCCTCCCTGGCCCCCACCCGACTACCGCACTCTCCGGGGCAGGCCTGTGCGCTTTTCATCTGCTTTCCCAGCATGAGGCTCGGCGCCAGGAACCTGGCTGCCATCAGGGGATGCCTATTGACCTGGGCTGTTGAACAGGAGAGAACATTTGCTCATCAGACCCCCGCAGGTCCGGCTGGGCATCAGTGCTCCCTTCCAGGAGAAACATCTTGCCGGGTGGCCGCGCGGCTCAGTGAGGCCGGCGCGGGGGCCGCTCCGCCATGCGGGGCAGCGGGAGGGCCTCGTGGCAGCTCGGAAATGAGGTCGCCCCCCAGCCCGCCTGCCGCCGCCTGCACCTTGCATGAACTCCTTGTTCAATAAGATGTTGTTGTCTTCAAATGTGTTTTCCAGGGAATTGGTGTGGGTTTGGTTTTTTGTTGTTGTTGTTGTTTTTCTTTCTCGTTCTTTTCCTCCTCGTTCTGCCTGGCAGAGGGCACAGCTGCAGCAGAACAGCAGGTGGGGGGCCGGGATCAGAGTTTGTGGGCAGGCCCACCCCCGCGCTGCCGGCTTCCTGGGCTCGCCCGCTCTGCTGATTATATGCCTATGGCTATGAGCACCACCATCCTCCCCTGCCCTGCCACCGAAGCCACCAGAGCACGGCCGGGACTCTCCTCGGGGGCCCGGGCCCAGCAAGTAGCATGAACACTGTTTTCCTCCCTGCCCCCCTCCCCTCCACCTGTGCCAAAGCCGTTCCCTACCCCGGAGGCCTCAGCCCACCAGGAAGCCCACCACGACTATCTCTTCCTTTCTACCACCTGCCAGGACAGGCTGAGACTACCTTCTAAGCCTCCCCGGGAGCAGATTCCTGCAACCAGTACTTCCTGAGCACCTGCTGAGTGTCTGACTCTGGACACACGCCCCGGAGTGAAGGAGACAGACGTGGCCACTGTCCCCAAGGAGTTTCCGTCCAGTTGGAGAGGAGGTGAGGAAGCACACAAATCAAGAAATAAATGTGAGAGGTGCTAACAGTTATGACAGAGACAAAGGGATGTGAGGACAGAGGCCAGGAGGGAGGGAAGGAACAGGGATATGTCTGGGGAATGTCTCTAAGGCAGTGACTTTTTTTTTTTAAGAGAGGGAGGGCTGGAGGGAGGAGGGGCAGAGGGAGAGGGAGAGAGAATCTCAAGCAGACTCCCCTCTGAGCGTGGAGCCCGACACGGGTCCTGATCCCACTACCCCAAGATCACGACCTGAGCCAAAAACAAGAGTCAAATGCTTAGCCGACTGAGCCATCCAGGTGCCCCAAGGCAGTAACATTTGATCCAAACCCAAAGGATGAAGAGAAGCTCATCATGGACACACGGGCTGGGGGATCACTGGGGGCAGTAGCCTGAGGCCAGTGGAGAGTGAGGAGCAGGAGGGCCTGGGATGCGGCGCGGGGGTGGCCGGGTCAGCGGGTGCTCAGTAAGGGCTGCGCAGTGGAGAGACTCAAGAGCACTTTAGGCAGAGATCTAACCAGCACCCCGTTATCCCCCCTACCCAGTGCTCAGCAGGCACTCAGGGAATATCTGCCCGATAAATGAGGCTGTCTTGGCTGGCTATTTGTACCTTTCCACTTACTCCATGTCAGCTTTTCTAGTCAATGAGAATGTGAATTTGGATGCTAGGCAGGGGTGGGGCCTGTCTATTCCTCAGGCCTCTGAGATCCGGTCCCTCTGAGCACAAGGAGCTGGGGTTGGTGGCTGTTCTGTGGGGCCTTCAGCCGGTCTCTCTCTCTCCCACCCCGCCCCCTCCCCCTGTTGCTCCATCCCCGAAAACTGGTGATGGTCCTATCTCCTTCTCCTGTTCCTGCAGCCTGACGACTCACCGAATGTCAATGCGGATGCTCCTGCGAAGTCGGACAGGAACAGAACTTCTCTGCAGAGACGGTGGTTATGGTCGCGATTGCGTCTGATATCTGACTGAAACAAGAGACGCGGCCCGTACAGGGCTTTGGAAACAGACATGCCTGCCTTCAAATCCCATTCCGCTTATGAGCTCTGTGACTCGTGTCCAGTCACTCAACCTCTCTGAGCGGACACAAGGGGCATTCTGAGAATCTTAGCAGGGCCTCTTGCTCTTGGCCGATGTTCCCTCGATGGCATTGGTCCTTCTAATTACCGCTGTGGCCGTGCAACTTTTGAGACAATCCTGCAAGAAAGATATTGTTGTCTCCACTTTACAGATGGGGACATCGAGGCCAAAGGATGAAACCACCTGCCCCAGGTAGCTCAGAGACAGAAACGGGGTCTCCGGGCCCGGATTTCTGACTCGGGGGTCACACCCTTCCCAGGAGGCCCCGGCTCCCACCACAGTGGGAAGGCGGTTCTCTCCCGGGAATGCAGCTTCCCAAATGCCACTTACTCCAGGGAGATCTTTAAGGGAATGCTCTCCGCCTGCACTCCCAGAGGGCTAGCTTTTCTTTGATTGCTTCCAGCCGAGCTCCAGACACAAGAGAAGAAGCAGGCCGGGCCCAGGCCGGAGCTGGAGAAGCAGTCTGCTGACAATAACAACACATTTTTACCAAATTACCAACTCCCAGCATCTCCCATTAATGAGCGATTCTTGCGAAGCAGACATGCTAACAAGATGCTTCTGAACTCCCGTCCACATTTTCCACTGCCAATGGGGGGAGGCATGAAAGCTAATGTGGGGGGAGCCGCGTGCTTAATTACTGAGTGGGGGAGGAGGGCAGCCCGAGAAGGGCTTCTTCATCCTTTGCGGATCTTTAATGAACCTTTTAACACACTTAAAAAAATAAATGAAGAGAAAATTTTTTAAAAGCTCTTTTTAAAGATTTTGGCAGGTTTGATTAGTGGTTTTGAAAGCCCTAAACAGCCACTTAATTGGTGAGCCCCCTTGACAGCTGGTGAATAGAAGGTAGGAATGCAGTGGGCTACACTGGCCTTTTTTCTTCCGAGTGCCTTTTCCAAGATGGCTTGTTGGCCCCCGACTCGCTGATCTCCCATCTGTTGCCCACGGTGCCCTGCAGATGCAACCGTGCCAAGCAAGCAGATGGACACGGGGAACTTTCAGGTTATAAAAGTTCCTGCAGTACCCAGGAAGGCAGTATCCAGAAGGGCAGTCAGAGGGGGTACAATGGGATGGGTTTGGGCATAGCTGGAAACACAAGGAGAACTTATGTGCATGATGCTCTTTTCTCTGGGGTGGCCCGCCTGCCTTGCTTTCAACTCAGAACCGTGTTGCTGGGAGTAACTCATGGTGTTGCCATAAGGTCACAGGCTTGGGGGCCAGGCTATTCTGGGTTTGAATCCTGAATCTGCCCCTTTTAGTCGTGTGACTTTTGTAAATGAGGATCTTGTCTGAGCTTCAGTTTCGACTTCTATAAATTGGGGACAATTATAGTTATTTCGTGGGATTGTTAGAAGTAAATAGTTGAATGTGCACAAAGACTTGGCACATAGGAAGTGCTCCAAAAGGGTTAATTTCCTTCATACTCAGCTTCTACTTGAGTACTAGAAGCCATATAAGAAGTCAACCATATAAGTAAGGGATGAGAAATCTATAGTTACAACATGTGAAAAACACAAGGGTTTAGGAAACAGTAAGTATATTGTGAATCACCAATAAGATATAGGGACTCAAACAATAATGGGATATTGGCCATATTAATAGAGATAGAGTATGTAGAATGTAGGAGGTGATAATCCTATCACACTATACTCCAATACTCGCACACCTGGAGAAGTGACACTGTACTTTGAACAAGATAATGGCCAAGGGAATTAGGTCTAGAGAGAGCTTGGGGAGAGGGACTCCAAATCATATCACATGGAAGGTAATTGAAGAAACTAGTCCTGTGTAGCCTGGGGAGAGACTGGATGGAGTGTAGGTAATAGATACTTGGTAATCTCAAATGTCTGACATGCAGTCCCTTGAAAATAGTAAAGCTTTTCTGAGTGGGCCTAACCAGAGGGTAGAAATCCCCCAAAACTGAATTCTGATTAAATATCCATATGTGAGTAGAATTTTTTTTTTTTTTCCAAAAAGTCAGAGCCAAAAAAATTGTGAAATTTATTCATTTATGCAACAGTATGTGCTGGGCACTGCCCTCGGCCCTGAGATTAAAGAAATGAACAAAACAAAGCCCTCACCCGGAAGAAGCTCACTTTCTAGCAGACATGGGCTGTCCTGGAGGCGTAAGTCCCTGGGTGTGCAGACCGGACCACCTCTTGGAGAGGCTGCAGTGGGAAGGAGCATCGAGTGAAGGTTGGATGCAGTGACTTGGACATCTGTGATTTCCTGAATTTCAGTCAACCATGGCCAAGATCTGGCCCTAGAGGCTACCATCTTGCTACGGAAGTCTTTCCCTGGTCTGGGGTTAGGACTGAAACACAGGCCAACTCTGGATTTGGAGGCCCTGAGGGTGGTGGTAGCAGGGTTGAGGGCAGAATAATCCCATCTGAAGTGTAAATATACACAAATAGGCATCTAGGTTTCATCTGTCCAGAATGCAGACCCCTTACTCCTGGCAACAGCGACCTGACTTCCCTGGGGGTTCTTAACCCTCCTACCCATCTCAGTCCAGGTGGCTTGAGTGGGGTTGTCACCCTTTTTTGCTCCAGGGATGGGCATGTGATCTAGGCCTGTACAAACAGAGCACCTACTTCTCCTGGCCATAATGATTGATTCAGGGATGGCATGTGACCCAAGCTGGGCCAGTGGGAGCCAACAAAAGTCAATGCTGGACTTCAGTAGGGGTTAGTGAAAAAGAGAAATACCCTTTCCCACTATCAATCAGCTACATTCCAGTCATACTGGATAGTTTCCTTTCAAGAGCTCCTGTTTTGTATCAGTCAGCTACGACCACACCAGTGCTGCATAACAAACCACCCCAAAGCTCATTGGTGTACAATAGTAAGCATTTACTCTCAAGTCCATGGGTCTGTGGGTTGGCGAGGGTCTAGCTGACTCAGGCTGGGCTCAGCTGAATAGCTCGGCTTCAGGCTGTGCCTTGTCTGGATTTGGCTTCAGGCTGCAGATTGGGCTCATTTCTGCATCCCAAGTTTTCCTCCTGGAGTTCAGGGAAGCTATTCTCATGGTGGGTCCCCAGGACATGATAAACCAAAAGAAACCAGGCCACCGATTATATCACATCTGGCCAAAGCAGTCACATGGCCGAGTTCAATGTCAGTGGGGCAGGAAAGTGCATACCACCTCCATGAAGGGGGAAGGGAAGTGAGCGCTGGTTGGACAATCATCCAAACTATCACAGACATGCTGTGCTTTCCCTCCACCCCTGATCTCAGGGCCTTTGCACATGCTGTTCACCTCGCCTGGAACACTCCAGTGTACCACTCAGATCTCAGCTTGGAAGTCACCTTCATGAGAGAAGCTGCCTCTGACTGCACAGTGTGGATTCACTCCATCATTATTGCCCACAGCACCCTGGGGGCCTTCTCTCCCACCACTCATCTTTGGTCTCCCTGGATACCATCTATGGACACACGGCACATCTTCCCAGCCCTTCTCGGTGCCCTCTGCATCTTCTGGTCTGGAAGTCTAAAATCCTCATCTCCCAGATCCCTTTGTGGCTCAGATTGAGGATTATAAGTGAAGTTTCTAGCAGTAATGTGCGCTTGCATGACATCTGGAAGGCAAACATGAGGTGAACAGCCTCTCTCTGTGGCTTCTGACCCTCTCTGCTGGTTAGGAGAGTCGTGATGTTCCTGCAGCGGGTTCCCAGGCTACTTTGCCAGCCTCCTGGGGGTCATGCAAGAGTGGTGGTTGTGACAGCTTCCTGAGCTGACCCCCTAATCATCGGACCACGCGTGTCCGGTATCCTTTCCCACCTGCTGTTGTGCGGGGGTATCGTCGGCGCTGGTGGCTCCGAACCCTGATGACGTGGCCTCCAGGGTAGTTCCAGGGGTCCCAGCCCCCCTCACGGTCCAGGCCCACATTGTTCTGAGTCATTCCCAGAGGCCCAGCCAAGGCCCTGCTCCCTCAGATCTTCTAATGGTTTTAGAAACACATAATCCCCTGTATTAAACTCCTTCCTCCATAAAATACAGTACTGCACCCTGACAGATCAAATGTTTTAATTGCTCGGTCAAGTACAATTTTCCTGACCGCAAACTGCATGCCCACAAGAGCCTGGTGAGCTGTGCTCGCAATGACAGCATCCATCATGGTGCCTGGCATGCAGCAGGGGTGCAAGGAATATTGCCTTGAACAACTGAATGCACGAATTCACTCACTGTCTCCTGCAAATTCGGACCATGGTAATCAAACACTATGCGGACATTAAAATGGTGACCCAAGGAGGGGTCCCAGGCCGCCCAGAGTCTGCCCTTATCCAAGTGCCTGAAAGAAAGACATCACAAACTTTGCCTCCAATGTGATAGCCCATTAGGGTACAATCAGCCTGTGCCTCTTTCAGCAGCTAGGAACACAGACTGTGCACATGGCTGGAAAGCAAGAGGGTGTAAAGATCAGGGACTGGGTGGTCATATCAGGAGGACTTCGGTTCAAGTCCTTGCTCCGCCACTTCCAAGCTGTTTGGCTTTTTTTTTTTTTTTAAGATTTTATTTATTTATTTGAGACAGAGAGAATGAGAGAGAGAGAGCACATGAGAGGGGGGAGGGTCAGAGGGAAAAGCAGGCTCCCTGCCGAGCAGAGAGCCCGATGCGGGACTCGATCCAGGGACTCCAGGATCATGACCTGAGCCAAAGGCAGTCGCTTAACCAACTGAGCCACCCAGGAGCCCAAAGCTGTTTGGCTTTGAGCAAGTGAAGTAACCTGAGACTCTGTTTTCTCACCTGTAAAATGGGGGGAAATGATATGTATCTTACAGGGAAGTGAGGACTTTGTATATAGTCCGTGCTAAATAATTGCTTGCTTTTCTTCACAGAGCCTGGGGCTTGACCCAAGGCAATTACTCGCCTAGGATTTCCCATTTCCACTTGTCAGAGGTCTTGGGGTCCTTCAGGGGGCCCCCCGTGACCCTTTCCGGGGACCAGCAGTCAAATATCCTTTGGCAGGAATGTCTTCGCGGGCCCTTCAGACATGCCTGCACGTTAGCAGATCAAGGGTGCTCTTTGCCTTCCAGGTGGCAGCGTGACTGTTGAAACATATGTGATCTTGTGACAGGGACAAGATGCGTTACCAAGTGAGGATTCCCCACCACCCTCACCTCCTCCCAGTGAAAATGTTGTCTCTGTTGGCTCAGCTCCCGGACTCCCCACCCCGTCCATGGACGGCCAGCCCCGTGCGTGGGGCCCAGTGCAGCACATTGGATAAGGACAGGAAGAACAAAGGGGGAAAATCTGGCCACACTGGCCATCTCCACTGCTCTACATAATAAAGAGTTGGGGGGGAGGGGGAAAAAAGAGAAAGAGTCTCAGTGCTGGGGTTGAGAGAGAGAGAGAGAGAGAGATAAGGGATAGATCCAAATTATGGAAAATGGACCCCCCGCCGCCCCCGCCTTTCCAGGTCCAGATGCTTCCTCCATGAACCTGTACAGAAGTGGAAATCTCCAGCTTTTGAGATCTCTTGGGTTTCACAACACATAGATCACACAGGACAAGGGGCATATTGACTCATCGTGACCCAGGAAACATTTAGAATGAGGCCTCACAGGAGAACGGGCAGGTGAAGAACGGGTGCCCTTGGGTGCTGGAGAGAAGCTTCATCAATACCTGGAACCTGCCTTTCCATTCAGGGCATCCTCGGCAGAAGTGGTCAAGGCCCTGATACTCCCTTAGGCCCTCCTGGCAGCCCCTCCTGACCTGTGGGATGTGCTGGGCCCTGTCCCTGGACTTGGCAGAGGAGAGGGCACGTAGGGATGGGAAGACAGAACGGGGCTGGAGCCTGGTTCAGGTCCCAGTTCTGCACTTCGAGCTGTAAGGGCTGGGCACATGCTCTTACCTCCCAAAGCTCAGTGCCTGCCACTGTGAAATGGGCATAGCGATCCTCCCAGGGTTGCTCCGTGTGGGAATGGGAGGATGTTTGAAAGGGCTTGGAACGAGGGCTGGAATGTGGGAAGCACTCAGTCCGTGATGGTTACTATTTCAGCGCCATTGGGGCTGCCCATCCTGTCCCGTCCTGTGTCCCCCTGGGGCCATGCCCAGGCGAAAACCCTGCCACTCCACAGACAACCTCATGCCCCCCTCCCTCCGGACCCCCAAGCCCTTCTCCCAGCATTTGCTGTTTCCATGACACCCTTGGTTTGGGGAGCTAATTTTAATGAAGAAGATTGATTAATACCAAATTAGTACCTTTCTTTTGTGTCCCTTTTGCCTTAGAAATGGAAACAAAAGACATTCTTGAGTTTAAGTCAAACATTTACCAAATTAATTCTCTGCAAGAAAATGTTTGGGATTTCAAGGGTTGGTGGCTTGTGTGTGTGTGTGTGTGTGTGTTTTTTTCCCCCTCTCCTTAACTATACTACATCACAAAGTAATTGCCTGATTAAGAGACGCGCAGTTTGGAGAGTGACACATTTTTTAAAATTAGAACGCGCCTGCCAACGGACACAGTTATGCAACTGGTTTTCTCTTTTCCAAACAACTTAATTCTCAAGGAGAATGACGGAGGAGACAAGGGCAAGCCAGAAAACCCAAATGCAGCAAGCAGGCAAGGACTGAAAGGTTGAGCCTATCTTTGGCGACCAGGTTCTGTCCCCTTCCCCTCCCTTGATACCCTTTTGGGGTCTACCTCCCACCCCACCTTCATTTATGCAAACTTGCTCTCAGAAAGGCCTGCAATGGGAATTTCTGCTAAGACATTAATTCAAATAACGCTGACCCAGCTCCTAGGGGGAACCATGTCCCAGGCTGGGCACCAAGCATAAAGAGTTCTCGAGAATTTGGACCCAGCTGTCCAGGCCAGCAAAGGAGACACAACCATAAACAAATAACGGCACTGTGATGATACATGGTGCTGGGAAGGTCAGGGCGAAAGTGAACCTCACCTCCTGCCACTATCCCCATAAAGATGCTCCAGCCACGCTGGCCTTCTCTGCACCCCCGCCTCTCCAAACTAGGTCCTCAAACTCCCTTCCTTTCTCTTAGAATGCTCTTCCCCTTGGACCTTTGCATAGCTGACTCCACTGCACCAGACATCCCCTCCTTCCAGAGGCTTCTCTGATCACCCAAAGGACGTGGCAGCCCTCCCCCAGGCCAGTCACTCTCCCACTTCCCTCCTACGGTGTTCGCAGCATGGCCGCACCTGACGCTTTTCTTCCGTATTATTTCCAGGTTCGTTGTCTGTAGTCTCAAGCACTGGGCTTCTCTGTCTCTTTCTCTGTCTCTCCATTGCCTGGACCTGCGCCTGGCAGGATATTGAGATCCAACAAATGTTTGCTGGTGAATGAATACATGGATGTATGGACGGATGGATGGATGCAACTTCTCACCTACGGCCCCCAAAAGGGGTCTCGTTATTTCTCAGGGATCATATCTTTAAGCAGCTCCTGACCCAGGCTTCCTGAGGGGGTGAGGAGAGGCAGGGGAGGAAGAGAGGGTCACACTGGGTATCAGGATTTACCAATTCTAATCCTGCCCCTGGCCATAGTGAAGTGAGTGGGCCTCACTTTACCATCTGAAATATGCAAGATTTGGGTTAGATGATCGGGGGGTGGGGGGGATCCTCCTAACTATACAGGTAGGAGTCTATAAATAAATCCGGAGAAGCCAGTCACAAAAGACCACGTATTGTATGATTGCCTTTGTATGAAATGTCTAGAGCAGGCAAGTGGACAGAGACAGA
Organism: Mirounga leonina; assembly: GCF_011800145.1. Taxonomy (NCBI): domain Eukaryota; kingdom Metazoa; phylum Chordata; class Mammalia; order Carnivora; family Phocidae; genus Mirounga; species Mirounga leonina. The sequence goes on from NW_023270447.1 coordinate 81,395,135, forward strand.
AAGCAGATTAATGGTTGCCGGGGGTGGGGAGAAGGAGGGGTAGGGCAAGGGTGAGAGCTGAACAGTACAGAGTTTCTTTTTGGAGAGATGAAATGTTCTAAAGTTTACGATGGTGATAGTTTCACAACTTTGTTACTCTACTAAAACCCACTGAGTTGTTGAAAAATTAAAACGAAAAGTAAGTCTGATTTAAGGTCCCATGGAACTGGGAATGGGTGATTAGGGTGGTGGTCCTGAAAACTCTACCCTGTAGTGTAGGCACCTGCTTCATACACACGAGCCAGTGGGCTCTTTGGAGACAAGAAGGGGTCAGGGTCAAGGGTGGGCTTTCTGGACTCTCTGTGCCCAGAACGCTGGGCAGAGGACTGTGTTTTCCAGACTAATGTTTTCCTGACCCCTGACTTCCTTGACAACGGCCCCCATCTCCCTGGAGATTCATTTCCAAGACTCATTGGCAATTCCCCTGGGTGGGGAATCTGTCTCCTGTCTCGGCCAGGTGCCACCCCGCCAGGTGTGCGGGGCCTGCATCCACATGCTAACCACCCACGCGGTGCGCTCTGCCCTGAGCCCTCACACACACTGGGCCCTACAACCACACGAGGGAAACCCTCATTTGACGGATAAGGAAAGTGGGGTGTGGCAAAGGTGTGTGATTTGGCCCGGTCGGCTCGGTGAGGAGGGAGCAGGGCCAGGTTTGGAACCCAGCAGCCTGAGCCCCGAGTCTGTTCTCAACCCTGACACCTGCTGCTTCTCAGCTGGAGAGGCCGCTTGCCTGACCTCGGGGTTTGAGTGCGGTGGTGGGGGGGTGCTTTTTGATTCTTGCTCAGTCCTCACGCCAGGGGAAAACAGGGGAGCAGACACCCGGGTCCTGCCACATTGCCGCTCTCTGGTCCGGGCTGCATGGGGACCACAGTCACTGCCACAGTGAAGGATGGCCCTTACCTGTGCTGGAACTGAGCCAGGAGCTGAGAACTGGCATCAGCCCAGGTGAGCCTCACAGCCACGGAAGCTTGTGGAGTATGAGGTCTTCCCCTCGGGATCAGGTCCAGGCCAGTCCCACTCCAAGAGCCGCCCTCCTCCCTCCAACTCTCTCAGCACCATCTGCTCACTCTCTAGCTGTAGGCACTTAGCACATCACTTCTCTCTCCAACATTGTTTTGTCGGCTACAACGCAAAGATAATGATACCTCCCTGGTAGCGTTGTTCTGAAGATTGAATGGGAATAGAATGACATGTACATACGCCATGTGATGCTATATTTTACAGGATACTATGTGAGGTCATATGATGTCATATGTGGTATGTCATAACAGAAGTGCTATAGCATATAATAAATTCTAATTCTAATTCGATTTAATACAACATAATAAATATAAATATATCTGATAACAATATGATATAATATATATAACTCCTTCCACTAGAATATAATAAAAAGAGATAGAATATGACTCCCTTCTAGAATGTAAACTTCACGACACCGGAGCAATCTCCAGCACCACTAAAATAGAGTTTAGCAAATAGTAGGAACTCAAATGAGATTTACTGAATGAACAGGAGGAGAATTCTACGGACAGGAGTTGGCATACAGTAGGTGCTCACTCATGGCAGCTATTACCATTGTTAAAAGTAAATCTGGGGGCACTTGGTGGGTTCGGTTGGTAGAGCATGCAACCCTTGATCTTGGGGTCATGGATTCAAGCCCCATATTGGGCGTAGATTACTTAAAAAAAAAAAAAAAAAAGCCTGCCTCCCCACCCCAACCGTAAGATCAACCCCTACTGCCTACCTGGGAAGGGCTGGGTCCAGGTAACACGGTTCTTGACATTGGCACAGTTCTGACACAGACCTAACTGTTCGCCCTGGTGACAGACATTTGTCAGCTCCTTCCTCTGTATACCCCACCCCCATTCTCCTGTTCTCCAAGGATGCCCGCACAGCAGGTCTGTGCAATGGGGGGCATGCGATCTGTAGTTATTGTGTTAATATAAAACAGAGTAATATGGTGCCCAGCCCTGCCTCCATCCCCAGCAGACCTGGCTTAACCATTTGGCTAGAAAGCCACTCAGCACTGATGGGCCTCCCACCTGCAGGCAGGAACCCCAGACCCCACAGGTCCTAAGCCTCTGTGCAGACACGCAGGTGAGTGCAGCCCCCCACCCCCACCCCCACGCTCTGCCTGGGCTGCAGGAGGATTCCGACAACTAAGGATATGAATTCCTGGAAGGCCAAGCAGATGCTCCAGTCCCTGGAGCCCCACAAATCTGTCTGTCCAGGGCTGAGGAAGTCACTGCGTCTTGGGAGTTTGGGGCCCAGCTGGCTGGTGAGTAGACAGAGTGTGCGAACTTCGAACTTTGGGGACAGGAACCAGGAGCCTGGGAGGAAGGGACGAGCGCACTGGGGGAAGGAGCAGGTGAAGAGAAGGGTCTGGCTCACAGGAAAACTCGATTTTGTGCAAATCTGGGTCTGAAATGAAATGAGCCTTTGGGGATGGAATTTAATATTGTCTCGGAGTCTTTGTCTTCATTTAGGGCAATGGGATTGCATTTCTCGCGGCTTCTCCCTTTGTCCCGGGTACATTTATTTTGGATTTATTCACTTATGAGTCTGGCAACAAGAAGTTGAAATGAGTAAATGTACTTTTTTTTCTCAAGCTACATTAATTTCACTGTGAGATATATTCTCTGCCCACTGCTCTTTTTACAGTTCCTGGCAAACGGCTGCGGCCCACCTGGGAGCTGCAACAAGACTGGTGAGGCCGGATAGGTCGGACGGGCATTCCCAGCAAGGCTGGGGCCTGGGAATTTTCAGCTGAGCAGGGTCTGTAGCCCTAGGACAGCATTTTCCCTGTGGGGGTGTGGTGGGGTGAAGCATGAAGTCTCCCCTCGACAGGCATGTCACTGAGCCCCGTGCCTACCAGGTGTTCTGGGTTGAAATGTGTCCCCCAAAAAGTATGTTGATGTCCTAACCCCCAGTCCCTGTGAGTAGGATCCTCATTGGAAGTTGGGTCTTTGCAAATGTGACCAAATTAAGACGAGGTTGTTAGGGTGGGCCTAATCCAGCATGACTGGTGTCCTTACAAGAAGAGGGACGTTGGACATGGGGCACACAGGGAGAGCGCCATGTGGCGACAGAGCAGAAGCTAGGGTGGGGTGTCTGTGAGCCCATCGCCAAGGACAGACAGCCACTGCGAATAGGAAGAGGCAGGGAGGGATTCCACGCAGGGCCTCGGAGAGAACAGGACAGGCCCGACGCTCTGATCTCGGACTTGTAGCCTCTAGAACGGGGAGGGAATATAATGCCTAGGTGGCGAGAGAGTGCTTGTAAATGATAAACCAGAGTGTGCGAGTGAAAAATCTGAGCCATCAGAAGCCTGGGGTCGTGCACAAATGAGACAGTGGGGACGTCCGTGAGCGAGGGAGTGGCCAATGGGGGGCGGTGAGTGGGTGGGTGAGTAGGGGCTTAGGTGGGTGGAGCGGGGTGGCTTTTTCCCCCTCCGATGTGGACCCTTGTCCAAATTGGCCAACAGTAACCTCCTGTCACCGGAGAAGTTGGGGTGCTGGGGACAGGAACGGGGCGCTGGATGTATGGCCCAGCTGGTCAGGTAACGACGTTCCCCTTCAGTCAGACTTAGCCGTAGGGGAGGGGTCAGGCCTCACAAGGACTACTAGTCCCACTGTTCCCGGAGCTTACAGAAGTAAACACCACCCTTCCAGGCAACAAAAAGCAGAAATAAATGCAACATCGTCTGGTGCTCTTTTCTGTCATTCCTCCTGGAGGCGGGGCTCCCGGGCCCCTCTGTGCTCAGGTGGCCTCACCCAGATGCTTCTAGAATAGCACAGCGGACGGAGCACGCCGTTTTTAGGCCGGGCACGCGCTGGCTTCAGCCAAACTCCCGGCCCGACAGAGCTTTTTTCCTACTGAACTGAGCAGTAACTTCGCTGAATTGATCAGATCGACAAGGGACTTCTGGGTTCTGGGGCTGCAAAGCCCCCGTGGCATTTTGTCTACAGTAACACCCTCTATTTACTACCCGACCCCAACCCAGACGCTCAGCTCTCCTCCTCCCAAATCCGGCCGAAGCCCCCCTGCTGCCGCGGAGGAGCCGGGAGGGCTGCAGGGGATCTGCCCCCGTCTCCTCCCACCTCTGCGTGCTGGCCCCGCCCCCTGGAGGCCCTTCTGGTCTTCCACGGACGGAATCCCGCACACCTACCCCCATCCATTCCCCTGCACCTGCAGTGCTCCTGCCCTCAAGCGAAGTGAGAACAGCAACGACGGTGATAGAACCTATACTGCATGTGTACTCGAGGCTCATCACTACACCTAAGTTACCACCTGCAGTCCTCTGCAAACCCATGAGGTAGAGGCCTGTTTACAGACGACGAAACTGAGGCACAGACACGGAGCAATTCACCTGATGTCATAGAGCTAGCGAGGGTTGAGCCAGGATTTGAGCACAGCAATGATGCAGGTCCTGAGTTCCCTGAAGAGCTGCCTGAAGCATTGCCCTCTCTGGGGATCCCCTTCGTGATCTGCCCCCGCACTCCAGGGCGGGTGGGCCCCCCGCTCCACCCCCTGGGCCCCCCCGAGCACCGTGGGTGTGTCTCTGTGAAGCACCTCACACCGAGGACATTAACTGCGTCTGTGGCAGCGAATTGCTAACTGGCCGTGTATTGCTCGGGGACAAGGACTACGTCTGATGCGTCGCTGGACCCCAACATGTCTGACATGATGTTGGGGCTCCCATTTCATGGCGGTGGCATCTGCAATTAGGTGACTGGTTCTTTTCCCCAGAATCTAGACCAGTTAATTGTAGACAGTCCAAACTCTGAAGAAGGGTCAGGGCATCGGAGGCCCCCTCTTGCAGGGAGGCCTCCGGACGGTGTGCTCTGAGAGGCATCCCTGGGTGGAGTTCCCAGACACCTCCTCTGCTCCCCTCCATCTTCCCCACATTAGCCGTACCTTCAAAAAACTGTGGTCATTCACCCTCAGAACAGCTTTTTTTTTTTGGAGTCCCTACGCTTGCTCATCGTCCCTGGCCCCGGAGGGGGGGCACATAACAACCAGAGAGGGCCTGAAGCTGGGGTCACAGCCTGTCCTTGTCCGAGCTCTTTGGAATGCCTGCAGCAGAGAAACCAGCCCACCCAGCTGAAGAAACCCAGAGGTTGACAGGCTCGGACAGCTGAACGGCGCAGTGCGGCTGGATTCGAGGCTCAGCATGGCCTCTGGGCTCTGCTTGCCCCTCTTGTGTTTTCTACAGACAGGCAGATTCTTCTCACGAAGGCTCCAGGTTCACCTCCTCCGGGATTCAAGTCCATAGAAAAGAACAGTTTCTATCAGAGTCCCAGGCTTGCCTCTCACTAGACCCCAGGGGTCATGTGCCTGGAGCAGAATCAGCGTCAGCGAGCGGGGAGATGAAGTGCATGGCCAGGCTCATTGTCTAGCCTGAGGACTCCCTGGCAGAGAGCGCGCGGGCAGCTTTGCTGGCGGAGAACCTGAGTCCTCATCTCAAACTGGGCTGTCCGTTTGTGCCTTGAATCTTGTGACTCATCTCAGAGTGGAGCTCTGGGTTATGAATCAAAGGCCACAGCCCTCCAGGTACAGGAGAGAGGCCAGCTGGGCTCTGGTAAAGTCACCTTTGGGTTTTGATCTGCCCTCACCTGTTTGCAGCCCACAGTGTAAGAGGAACCTGAGGAGAGAAACCATCGACCAGAGGGTGACATCTTCTTCCTATCTTTGCCCCATTGAGGCTTCTTGTTCAGGGGGGACAAGGGGAAGCAGGCCTGGAGCAGCAGGGAGGCCAGCCTTCATGTCTCACTCTCTCCTGCCACTTCCAGGAAGCCTTCCCTGAGAACCGTGTGCAGAAGCGTGAACAGCCGTATTGAAGGCACTTACAAGATAGATCAGGCCCTACAGAGCAGTGTAATGTAGTGATTAGGGGCACGGACTTCAGAGCTGGGTTCAAATCCCAGCTCCGCTACTTCCTAGCTTACTTAACCTCTCTGGACCGTTTCCTTCTCTGTAAGATGAGAACCCAACAGTATCAACCTCACACGGCTGTGGTGAGGATTAAATCGGCTAAAACACATAGCATGCCTAGAACACATTGGGCATGTCTTCGGCTCTGTTAATAAAAGTAAAATGTTGACACCAAGCTGTAAGAGCTTTCCTCTTCTGAACCCTCATCACCAGACCTTGGGTATTTTTGCAATTCGGATTTACGTTTTAGGGGAGATGGTGGCAAACCCAAGTGTCTGAGAACAAAGGGAAAGCGGGGCTGTAAAGGGCTGTGGTCACATGCCAGGACCTGGAAATACTTCCCCAGGCCAAGAGGGGACGTGGCCATCATGCTCACGTCATATTTGAGGGACTTCAGTTTGAAGGTGTGATGTCCGGTCTCTGAGTCCCCAGCAGGCACAGCTTAACCTAAGGAATGATGCTGAGTGGACAGTGGATTTGTTTGTCACATGCAGGAGCGTTTCAGACATTGCAGCTGGGTGATAATGGAACGGACTACTTTTGCAGGTGGTGGAGGCTTGGTCAAACGAGGTGTGCATGCAAGGCCGGGGGTGGGGGGGCATCTGACCAGAGCACTTAAGAGCTGGGGTGCAAATGGGCTTCATTTCATGTGTCAATCCGATCAACTGGTGGTGGGGGATACTAGATTAAAAGAAGATTGGACATGGAGGTGAAGTCCAGCTCAGCAGGAAAGAGTTCCATCATTGATTAGTGATGTCTGCAATGGACACAGGAAGGGTAAGTGGTGGTGTGTGCTTTTTAGATTTCTGATGCTGTGGCTGAAGTGGCTTTGGGTGGAAGTTTGGGCTTTATAAGCTACGTGGTCATGGAAAGCCTATGGTTTTGTGATTGCATTTTACTGCACCCCTTACAGAGCAAGTCAAGTTAGAACAAACATTTTTGGTAGACAGATGAGGCAAATGAAGCTCAGAGAGGTTACTTTTGCTCTAGAGTCATGGTGCCAAGCCAGCCACACCAAATGAGAGTCTCCTGCCTGGCCAAGCCCAGACCCTAGATGCATACCTGACCTTGGAACTTCCAGCAGCAAGTCCAGGCTTTGGAGTCGAGCAGCCCTGGACTTCTATGCTGGTATTGCCACGTATGTGCTATAGGGCCCTGGGCGAGTCACCGTGCCTCTCTGAGCCCTGTCGTCCACCAAGAACCGGGTGACAGTGTGAGCAAAATCATGCCTGCCTTCAAAGTTTCTCGGGGCTTCAGGTCAAGATGGGATGGCAGGGATTAGGTTTACCCTCCTGCCCCAAACCACAGCACAAACCAGACAGAATATATGAAACAATGGTTCCTAAAGACACGGGGCGCCAGCCAGTGAAAGAGTTTGATCCCCAAGAAATAAGAGGCATGAGTGTCAGGCCCTGCAGGTGCCCCGGCTTGCTGTCACTCAAGATATTCCAGCTCCAGGCCGGGCCAAGATTTCCTAGATACAACATCAATAACATGATCTGTTAAAGAACAAACTGAAAAATTGGACTTCATCAAAATGGCAAACTTGTGCTCTTTGAGAGGTACCATTACGGGGATGAAAAGGCAAGACAAAGGCTGAGGGGAAAAAAAATATCCACAAACTGTACATCTGCTAAAAGACATATCTGGAATATATAAAGAATTCTCAAAACTTGACGGGAAGAAAATAAACAACCCAATTAAAAAGGGGCAAAGGATTTGAGCAGACATTTCACCAAAGAAGATGTAGGGATGGCAAATGAGCACACAGAAAGAGGCTCAACCTTATTAGACACAAGGCGTGCCAATTAAGGCCACAGAGAGACCAATGGACTTGTTAGCACGGCTGAGAATGAGACCGGCCGTACTGAGCGCTGCGAGGATGCGGGGCAACAGGAAATCGCGCATACAGCTGGTGGGAACGAGAATTGGTACACACACTTCAGAAGGCTTTGGTGGTTTCTTAAATTAAACATGCACCCACCATATGGTCCAGCCATTCCAAGGGCAAAGAAAGCACGCGTCCCATACAACGGTGTAAACACACCTGTGCACAGCAGCTTTGTTCGTTAACTGTCAAAACCCAGAAAAGATCCAAAGTCCATCAACAGGTGAGTGGGTCAACGAATGGCAGAAGAGCCACAAGATGGACTCGAGCCATCAGTAAAAGGAACAAACTGCTGATACATGATGCAACACGGTCGGATTGTGAAACAATCCCACCGAGCAAGCGAAGTCACACAAGAAATAGCCTGTACGGTACGATGCCATTTACATAAAATATACGCTGGAAAACGCAAACTGATCCATAGTGGCAGAAAGCAGACCAGTGATTGCCTGGAAATGGCAGCGAGAGCGAGGAGGGGGAAATTAATTACGAAGGGGCACAAGGAAACTTCTGGAGAGTGATGTATATATTCATTATCTTGATTGTGGTGACGGCTTTACAGATGTATACATACATCAAAATACATCCAGGGTATCACTTTAAAGATACGCAGTTTCTTGTGTGTAAATTATGATTCAATAGAACAATTACAAAAAGAGGGGAAAACGAATTTTATCCAGGTTATTAAATGATGTAATACCCAGTGGCTCCCATTCATCTCTGTGGTGTTTGATGGGACTTTCTCTACAAAGGTTGGGGGGGGGAGTCTTACGCCTGTGCCCCCAACTGGCTCCATGCACCCCTTCAAACACTGACCAGAGCCAGACAAGCCCCTTCCCATCATCATTCCTCGCCCATCCCAGCAGCATGCTGGCACACAGTTCCTTAGCTGAGTGCTGGTGAGGGAGCAGGTGGCTGGGGGAGGGGAAGAGGTGCTCACCGGAGCTGCAGTGATGGAAAGGCCAGGCTCAGCCTGGGCCGGACTCTGGTGGCAAAGTCCCCAGGACAAGGCCACCTGCTCTCCCTCTCCAGAGGCGGCTGATCCTGGGGCTTTCTCTGCCCAGTATCCCCCTGAAAAGCCTGTTGATGACTCATGTCACCCAGGTAGGATGCCCACTGGCCACCAACTGCAGCTGGTCCAGGGGACCTCTCCAGGTACTTCTCAGAGTGGGGGCATCTCTGAGCCCAGGACGGATGGGTGGGGTTCAGGGAGCAAGTTTAAGGGTGAGAGCAAGAGCTTTAAAGCCAGAGAGCAAATCCCAACCCTGGTGCTGATTCTTCCCGGAGAATTACACAACCTCTCTGAGCCTTAGTGCCCTGGCGGTAAAATGCACTCCTTGGAGAGTCACAGTGAAGATAAAATGTAACTAGTATCTGTGGAAGGGCAGGATGGGTCCATGTTCAAGAAGAGGTAATAGATCAAAAGATATCCACACCAAATCCCCAAACCCTGTGATGTCACCTTACTTGGAAAAAGGGTCTTACAGATGAGACTACATTAAGGGGTCTCAAGATGAGGCGAGAACCCAGAGGACCCAGGTGGGCCCTAAATCCAATGACAGGTATCCTTCAAAGAAAAGCAGAGGGAGACTGAGACCAAGAGAAGTTGGCGTGAGGCCGGAAGCAGGGGCTGGAGCGCGGGTAGCCCTGGAGCTGGAAGAGGCAAGGATCAGGATCTCCCCCGGAGCCTCTGGAAGGAGCGTGCTCTCGCCCAGGTCTTGATCTTGGACTTCTGGCCTCCAGGACTGTGAGGAAATGAATGTCTGTGGTTTTTGGCCGCCCAGTTTGTGGTAATTCGCTACAGCAGCCGTGGAAAAGTAACATAGGTGCTTTGGGGCAAAACAAATCTGAGTTTCGTTCACTGCCAGGCCATGAGTGCCAGGCTCCCCAGCCAAGGCTTCCCTCGCTCAGCACCACTGACGTGTTACACCAGGTCATTCTCTGCGGCTGTATTGAGGGTAAGGTGAAACAGTGCGTTTAAATAACCCGATGCAAGCTTGTCCCACGGTATGCCATCAACAAACGGCTGTTTTTTTAAAGTTATTAATCATTTATGCATGTGTACTATTTTTAGCATAATCCTAATTAGCATTACAAACACGTAACATAAAGCCTGGCATAGATTAGGGTCCAAATAAGATAGAAACGGTGTGATAAAATAGAGTGATATATGGAAAGTTCTTAGCACAGTGCCTGGCCCACAGAAGATGATCAACCAGTATGAGCTTCTTTCCTTCTCCTCCAAAGCCACGGAGGGAATTAGCAGAAATTTTGGACTAGAGCCCAAGTCTCCTGTCTTCTAGTCTAGAATCATCTGTTTTGCTGTGTCATTCACAGATGTTCCACCCACCCACCCTCTGTACTAGCCAGGCTCTGACAGGGATCATGTTGCATAACAAATAACACAGACCCTCAGTGACTTACAATCATAGCATATTTATCCTCATGCTCCTGGGGCTCAGCTGGGCTGTGGTTTGGCTGGTCTAGGCTGGACCCGGGGGGCTACTCCATTCTGCCTGCTGGTTGGGCTCAGATCTGACTCCTGAGTGGTCATTCTGGAACCTAAACTGAGGGGGCAGTGGCCACCCTGGGCATCTTCTGCTCATCTTCTGCTTCTGTTCTGTCACAAGAACACAAGACATTGAGCCTCTGCTCAGGTCATGTCTGCCAACTTGGCATTGGTCAAAGTAAGCCACGGGGTCAAGCTCCACATTGGTAGATGGAAATGCTCTACCACAGTGGGAAGAAAGGGGAGAGAATGTCTGCTGAACAGTATTCCAAAGTGTCCTACCCTCTTCCTGGAAGGACCCACATTAAAACACCTGGGGCTTGGACAAAGGAAACAATTAGGCTGGAGAGAGGGACCAGCCAGTGCAGGCGTGGACAGGGCTATGGATCCCACAGGAGAGCAGAGAGGCTGGGGGTGGGGCGGCGGGGGAGGGGGCGGTGGCGCAAACAATGGGGAGGGGAAGGTGGATGAAAGTGCAAGTTTTGGAAGTAGCCCTGGGAACGCCAGCACCTTGGCTCCCCGACACACTGGCTGTCACTTTCCTCTGGCCTCCTATTTCTGCAGCTTTCCCTCCATCTTCCAGCCTGGGACCACAGAGACTCACTCCACCTGCAACTCTTATCAATATCTAATTAAATCTAATTGGGCAACAGAAAAGGAGAGAGGCAGAAAATGCAGCTAAAATAATAAATAGGGTCTAGCTGCGACTGATCAACCCCTGACCACAAGCTGGGCAGGGCTCCTGAGCCAGGAGCTAAAACCCCAGGAAATTATTCCTTTGCTGGAATTAACCCATGTGGGTCTCAGGAATCATTGAGGTAGGCTCTATGGCATCACCATGTGGTGTGATACAAGGGCCAAAGACCCCTTTGTCCCCAAACACCATCACATCTCCAACCCACATTAGCCACAACCAAGAGAACAGTCGCTTGGGCTCAGTGTTGCCCTCTGTAGGTAGGCTATGGGATTGCAACACCTCATAACACCTGGGTCCCCCTCTTTGAAGTAAAAAGAGCCCTTGATAGTTTGCAGTTTTTCGGTATCTACAGTCTCAGATTCCCCAGTAAAATCTAACAGATATACATCACATACATACTATGCATCAGATACCTTGAGGGGCACTGAGGTGCCACCGTGAACAAGAAAGACACAGATCTTGTCTACGCACTCAGATCCGATGGTTTAGTGCGGATGCAGACGGTAAAATGGGCAACGCGTTCTGTGGCCAATGCTATGCCAGGACGCACAGGCTGCCCTGGGGACAGAAAGATGGGCCACTGGTCATCAGAGTGAGCTTCCAGGAGGAGGTGACCTTCAGTAGAGACAGCAGTATTGACTGGGTGTCGGCTGGATGAAGAGATTAGGGGAAGGGACAAAGAGAGGGGGAGTCAGGAGCTATTCCAGGAAGAAGAGGTGGTTGTGCTTGCAGTCACTGGGACCTCGCAGGTCAGGTGTCCAGCCCAGGGCCTGGTGCACATGGTGGGAACCCAGAAAGCGTTATCTCTCTATAAGGGTATAGATTATATCAATTATCAATTATCTGAATTCTTAACTGCTCTTTGAGTCATATGGGGCAGGAACTTGTTCCCTCATTCATCCACGTGAGGAAGCCAGAGCTCAGAGGAGGCAGAACTTGCCTATAGTCAGGGAGTGGGCTGGTGGGGGGCCTGGCCTCCCCCGGGGGGCTACATCCAGTGGAGCCCAGGGGATTGATCACAGGGGTCAGGGGATTTGGGTCATAATCTTGGCTCTTCTAGGGAAAAACCCCTCTCATTGGCAGGCTGCTTCCCACCCCTGCCCTTGGTGTTCCCAACTGGAACACGGGTGGGCTCTGAATGGAAGCAACAGGGTCCCTTCTAACCCCGGCACCCTGGGATGGCTACGATTCACTGCAAATGAGGATGATTTCCAGGCCGCTGTGAAGAAGTGAGCCTAATCCCTGTTCTCTCCCACCCATATGGCTGCATGATGGACATTTCCTCTGCTTCCCCCCACTCCTTTGATCCCGAAGAGAGAGGCAGGTCAAGGTCTCTGGAAGGCAGAAGTGGGCCATCACGGCCAGGTTTTCAGCCTGTCATACTGGAAGTAACATACCCTCAAAGAACCACGTGGCCCATCTCAGCACTGTCCAATATTATCGGGTGGCTTAACACAATCCCTCAACCTCCTTAAGCCTCAGTTTCCCCATCTGTATATGAGAAAGTCACTGCCACTTCTCTTCTTCCCAAGACTCTTTTGAGGATTGGCACGTGAATGAGATGCTTCCCTAACCAACCCTAAGACCAGCCGTCAAGGTCTACATGTTCCCTTCTGCCACCATAGGCCTGGGTTCTGTCCCTTGACTCCTCAGGGAGATGCCTCGCCCGTGGTTTCATGGACAGAAAACCCCGGCCAGGGCCCTCAGCCTCAGGAGGTTGGCCTTCAGGGGCAGTGAAGAGCAGAGTCTCACTCAAAGTCTTGGCTAGGAAATGGAGACAAGAGCCACCTTTGGTTTGCAGAGACCCTGGCAGATTGCATTGGCCATCTCTCTGCTGTTCCCCATGACTAGGGCCTCACGTTGTGTCCCCAAGTCACCACAATGCTTGACACATCTGGTTGAAAAAATTCCACCTGTCTTCCAGATGTGCTGCCCATTGGCCACTGGACATCTGGCTCTCTGAGCACTCCTGGCAGCATGGAGGGATAAAGCAGCTTAGTCTCCCCGGTACCTTCTCCTCCAGATGTGTAGCAATGTGGACAGAGCATGATTTTGGAGAGCCAGGAACGCCTCCTATTGAAGTTAACAAAGAAATATGCAAGGCCTAGAGAGTGGGAAACAGAAGCTGTCAGCCACCTCGCTCTGAGAAGCTGGGCCTCGCTTTCCTCTCTGCCCCTCCTTCTAGCCTGTCTCCGGGTCTCTGCTCTCACTTCTGCACCTGCCAACTCCCCCATGCTGGGCGTGGTCAAGAAATGTCAGTGGGGAAACAAGAGAAGAAAAACAAAAGCTGTGGTCAAGAAATGTCAGTGGGGAAACAAGAGAAGAAAAAGAAGCTGATGGCTTTTGATGTCTGCTAACACAGATTCACATGTTACACTTACTTTCTTGTTCCTGGATGGAGGAATTGGTTGAATCATTTTTACCAGAGCTTTGCCCTTTGTAGTTAGTTAAGGGTCAGTTGCTGTGCTGAGCTCTTCACACGCTTTATCTCATTTAATTTTCAGGGCTGCGGCTGCACTGCAAAGTTAGTTCCATTAGACACACCATTTACAGGGGAGGAAATTGAGGCACAGAAAGGTGAAGTGATCTGCCTGAGGTCACACAGCTACGGAGGCCCGGAAATAGGCTGCCAAGCCAAGATTGACTTCAGGGTCCTTGCTCTGCTGCCTCGCGGCATACGGTTCCCGCCAAATGGGTCGCAGCAGAGAGGGATGGCTACCTATCAAAACAAATGGTGTCACAGATCCCCCAAAACATGTCCGGTCATGGCTCCATCTTAACAAGCACCCCAGATAGTTAGAAAAGGATTGGGATTAAGGTAAGCAGGTGAGGCAGGATTGTGCAGGATTGGATCTTATCTTTAAAATTTTGATAATTTGTTCATCATAGAATTTTTTTGCATTAAATTTGTTATTTTAGAAGATTGCACTAAGATAGAATTTACCTTACACTGAGATTTTTGGCACCCCCTTCAATTTTGCCCTGGAGGGGACAGCCCTCACTCAAGCCTTGGCTCTGAGTTACAGAGCCCCGACTTTGCATCCACACTGGGTCAGGAGTGGGTAATATGAGCATGAATACCCAGCCCCCGTCTTTAGGAGCTCATGAGGTCTTGGGGAGATGAGATTTACGTGAGCTCAATGCCTGGGGGGGAGGGGTAAATAGGTAAATGTGGTTTGTGGGAAGAGCACCGGGTAGCTTTAAGGGCAGGGCATCATCAGTGCTGGGTCTGAGTCCTGCCCCTTTAGCCTACTAGCTGAGGAAGCTCGGGCAAGTTACTAAACTTCCGTGGGCCTCAGTTTCCTCACCTTTAGAATGAGACAAATGACAGCATGTAGCTCACAGCAGGGACATGTGTCGGTCCGCACAAAGCAGTTAAAGAACGCTGACCTAAAGGACACCCTCAGTGCGTGTTGGCGGCTATTACTGACGCTGTTATAACGATTCTGTGAGAAGTGTGAGCACCTGGCGAATCTGGAGGCAGGAGAGCTGGCGAGGGCTGGAGTCACCTGCCGGTGACGCACAGGGGAGGCAGGACTTCAGGTAGAGCTCAACCAAGAGTTTGGATTGGAACAGGTGGGAGGGAGTAGTGTACTGCAGCCTCCCTGGGAAATCTGATAATTTTCTAAATTAATTGATTTATTTTTAATTGTGGAAAAATCAACATAACGTGAAATTTATCATTGTAACCATTTTTAAGAGTGCAGTTCTGTGGCACAAAGTACATTCACACTGGTGTGTTACTATCACCACCGTCCATCTCCAGAACTCTTTTCATCTTGCGACACTGAAAACATACACCCATTAAACACAAAAAGATGGAAGGACAGATGGAAGGCTGGAGGATGGACAGATGGATGGATGGATAGATGGATAAGCACAGGGATGGATGGATGGACAAAAAGAGGGATGAATGGATGGATGGGTGGACAGAGGGATGGATGGATGGATGGATGGATGGGCAGAGGGATGGACGATGGATGGGTGGATGGAAAAACAGAGGGATGGACAGATGGATGGATGGATGGATGGATGGATGGACAAACAGAGGAATGGATGGATGGACAGAGGGATGGATGGATGGATGGCTGAGTGGACAGTTGGGTGGATAGAAGGATGAATGTCAGTGCCAGCATGCAGGTTCATGGATTGAAGGAGAGATGGTAAAAGAGGATGCGGTCCAACCCTGAAGGAGCTCACAGCCTAGGTAAGGAGCTGGGAGGACAAGCACTCCCTAGACCCAGGGTCCACACTGGACATAGACACAATCCCACCAGGGGGACATGACGATGCCAGCTGAAGACACACAGACCCTGCCAGCATTCCCAGCAGCATTGTAACCAGGAGGTGAGGGCCATTGAGGAATGTCTCTTTCTTGGGTAGAGGAAAGAGGAGCTGGGCACTCCAGACAGAGGCCACAGCCTGTGCAGAGGCCAGAGGCAGGAAAGCATAGGACAGACAGGCCGTGCTTCTTGGAAAAGGTAATGCTGGGCCTCTGGGATAGGGAGGTCCTGGGTTCAAATCCAGACATTGCTAGTTATTGACCAGGTGGCACCAAGTGGCTTCACCTCTCTCAGCCTTGGTTTCCAGAACTGTGAAATGAGGGTTATGATGGCATCGATCTCTGGCCTGGTTGTGAGGATCAAGTAAGAACACAAAGCATGAAGCTCAGAGTAAGTCCTCACGAAAGTACCATCTCTTCTTAACCCCCTGCCCACCCTTGGGCCCCCTCCTCCAGGGGTGTGTGAGCAGGCTGAGACCAGCCTGTGAGGGACCCCGTGGCACCACACAGGAGCAAGCTCCAGGGCAGCTGGGCAGGTGACTCCCTCCTGGCCCCCACTCCGAGTGCCAATTGGCTGAGGGTCCCCCTTCGAACCCCTTCATTATTCTCTAACATGCACCTGCCTTACTTTATTCATGAAGATTTGCATCGATTTTGCCATAAACCGTTATGAATTCAGCTTGTGGAAAAAATAACATTGATCCCCTGCCTCGTAATTTGTCTCTGGGCTGCAGGGCCTGCTAATGGTTTTCCCAGAGATTTATGATGGGGAGCAGGGGACATAGCTCTAGTCACCCACTCCGTGCCACCACCTTCGCTCTCAGGGTTTTCTTTGGTAACTTGATCCCTTTCGTTGAAAATGATCAGGCAGGGCGCCTGGGCGGCTCAGTTGGTTAAGCGACTGCCTTTGGCTCAGGTCATGATCCTGGAGTCCCTGGATCGAGTCCCGCATCGGGCTCCCTGCTCGGCAGGGAGTCTGCTTTGCCCTCTGACCCTATCCCCTCTCATGTGTTCTCTCTCATTCTCTCTCTCTCAAATAAATAAATAAAATCTTAAAAAAAAAAGAAAGAAAGAAAATGATCAGGTTTAGTGATGGTAGATCAGGGGCCCTGCTGGCTGTCACCTGCTCACTGCAGGGGAAGGAAGGAGCGAGGACAGAGGCAGGGAGGGAAGATGGAGGTGGGGCAAAGAGGAGACCTGGAGAGCAAAGGAAGGAAGGAAAATAACATCCCCTGAACGGCCTCCACACACCAAGTGCTCTGAACTTCCTTTTCCTTCTGTGAACTTCATAATAATAAAAATGGCATCATTGGCTCCATTTACAATGAGGAAACTGAGCTTGGAGAGGTTGAAAACAGGTAGACAATCACACAAGATACAGGGGATCATGCCAGTATTGCAGCCCAAAAGTGGCCAAGATACTGCTTCCTCCCCTGGGTACATGGTGGATCACACTGCCCAGCATCCCCCCCAACGTGGTTGTGCCACTGACAGCTTCCAGCCAACAGGATTGGGCAGAGGGGATGTCTGTCACTTCCGGGCCTGGCCCTTAGGAACATCCTCCATCTCTCTCTTCCCCTCCTTGGAGACCTTGAGCAGTGTAGCTGGGAGATGGAGAAAGGCTCCCTACCCGGGTGCCACCAGACTGTCATATGAGTAAGAAATCAACAACTGCACAAAGCCACTAAGATGTTAGCAATTCACATTAATCACTCCAGCACCCTAACTGCCACCAGATTGAGCACTTGCTATGTGCCAGGTGACTCTGTAAACATTTGGTATGACTCCCTCATCTAAGCCTTATAGTAACTCCATAAGGCAGGCATTACTGTTACAGATGAGGAGACAGGGGATCCACAGAAGCAAATTACCTGCTCCAGGTCCCACAGGTGGTAAGTGGCATGATCAGGATTCAAACTCGGGCAGTGTGATACTCACACCTGGGTTCTCTTTTCCTTGTTTTCTTTTTCTTTTTTTTTTTTTTTTTAAGATTTTATTTATTTATTTGAGACAGAGAGAATGAGAGAGACGGAGAGCACATGAGAGGGGGGAGGGTCAGAGGGAGAAGCAGACTCCCTGCCGAGCAGGGAGCCCGATGCGGGACTCGATCCAGGGACTCCAGGATCATGACCTGAGCCGAAGGCAGTCGCTTAACCAACTGAGCCACCCAGGCGCCCTCTTTTCCTTGTTTTCAAGAACGTCTCCCATTCCCCCGGAAGGAGGCAGAGTAAGTGGGAGTTTGGAAAGGGACAGGTGCCACCAGCTCGATTCATGATGCACTACTTTCACAAATTTCATTTATTTTCCTTACACTTGGTCCTGAAGTGATGCACAAAGTGGTCCTGTAGTGAAACCAGTGATAGGAGTGAATGCTCCCTGATTCATCCATGGTGGAGCTGTGTGGTCTTTGGCTGGGCACTGCCCCTCTCTTGTTTTCCATTTCCCCTCATGTAAAAAGAGCATCTGGGCTTGGCCAGAGCTATCTGGGTACCTGGGAATCCCTGAGCCAGAAGCAGCTCTTGCCTAGGGTGACCAATTCATCCCAGAGAAATTTCGCAATAGAATGAATTACGTAGACTCTCCTTCCGTTTCCTTCGTCAATTCCAAGTACCAGTAACCACCACCCAGCTCTCTTCCAGGTGTGTTTCTGTCTGAAAACTCTTGTCTTTAACTTCCCAGGATCTCCCAACCCACAGGAGGCTTCCTGGGGGCCACCTGGGGCAGGAGGCTTGGATGGGAAGACAAACTTCCGATCTGACTCTGCTGCCATGGTCCATCCCTGATGGCTTGAGTCGCTCGGAAAAAGGTTGGGGCTTCGGTCTTCTCCTCTCCCACCAAGACTTCCTCTTCTAATTCCTTTGTGGCTAGCCTGAGATCGTCTCTCTCTCACAGGACTCTGCTGAACATGAAGGACTAAGCCAAGGCACGCTACATTCTGAGAGTCTGAAGACCCGCTAGAGTCACAAACACTACTGGGGGGGTGATCTGCTTTGGAGGGATTGCAGGCAACATCTGATGCCTGCCATATGGCGCCGCCATCTTGCCACCCGGGACTCCGGCGTCTTCGCCACCCGCCCCCTGACCACAGGCCAAAATCTTCGCGGCTTTCAGTCTGTTACAGCAGCGCCCCCCTCTGGAGCCAAAGTGCATTGTAGTCAGGACACAGCCTCTCCTGCCGCACCAAAAGCCAAAAGGAGAGTGCTCTAAACAAGACGGAAGTTCCTGTCTTGGGTGATGGTCGACCCCCGGCTGATAAAGAAGCTTCACGCTGTCAAGATCAAAGCCTCCTTCATCTTTATTGCTCTGCTGCTGTCCACATGTGGCCCAGCTTTGTCACCAGCAGGCTGGGGCCAGAACGGAAGTGGAGGACAGTTCTTGTTCTTTTAAGGGCATGACCTGGAAGATGGTCCCATAACTTCCTCTTAAGTCTTATTGGTCAGAACATAATCACGTGACCACACCTAGCAACACAGGCGTATGGGAAATGTAGTCTTTAGCTGGTGACCACGTGCCCAGCTCAAGCTGGCCAGTTCTATTACAAAAAGAAAAAGAGAGTAGTAAATATTGGAGACAGTCATCTGCAACAAAGTCAGCACTCCACAGATAGGAGAAGGGAAGCTCAGAAAAGGTAAATAAGTTGCCCAAGATTAAACAGCTAGCAAAAGGGATAGAACCAGACCTCCAAGCCTACAGACTGAGTCCAGAGCCCATGCACATAGCTACAGCACGCGTCTGCCTCATCAGCACAGACAAATGTTCCTAACATAGTGTTCACATGTAATAGGAATTCAGTAAAGGTTATTTTCCTTTGGCTCTGGCCTTAGATAGCCAGGTCCTAAAAATGGGGGTGGGGGGGCCTGCCAATACCACCACCTAGGCAGGTAGGTTTCAAAAAGGAAGTGCAGAAAATAATACTTTCTGGAACATCGTGAGAGGGTTTAGCCAAGTGACATCCTAGATCTTTGATATCTCGGGAAAATAGCATATAGCTGTATTTCTCAAAGTGTGTTGTGCAAAGCACCATTTGACTTAACGAGAGCCCAGGGATCAGCATTGACCTTGACGTGCACCAAAGTTTGACAACCATGGGTGTGGAGTTTACGTGGCACATGGTTACTTGTGGTGCAATTCCAGACGGCAGCCACACAGGACAAGTACAGCCTCCGGCTTGTGAGCCAAATCAATCTGGGTCCAAACTCAGGCTCTACCACTTGCCAGCCTTGTGAGTCTGAACAGATTGCTGCAGCATTAGTATCCTCAGCTTCCTCATCTGTGAAATGGGTGTGAAAAAAAAAAAAAAGAAAACGCCTGCCTCACAGGATGGTCCCTTCCTTCGGTAAATATATGTTGAGCACGCACTACATCCTGAGTACTGCCCTAGGCATTAAGCAGAACAGGTCAGACTCTGCTCTCATGAGCTCATGGGGAGACAGAGAATAGACCCGAAAAATAAGTGAAGTGTAGAGCTTGCTAGACAGTGGTAAGCCTTATGGAGAAAAGTGAAGCAGGAAGAGGCAATAGGAGCTTGGTAGGATGTAATCATAGGTCAGATGTCCAAGGAAGGCTCCACAGAGGTGACATTTAAGGCGATTGTGCCACTAACTGACAAAAAAAGCATCAGGGGAAGGATCAACAAGGTTCCGAGGCAGGAACAGGCCTGGTGTGTGTGAGTAACAGCAAGGGAGCTGATGTGGCTGGAGCAGAGAGAGCAAAGGGGTAAGAGCAGGATGGGTGGCAATGAGGAACCATATGATAAAGGGTATCCAGAAGCCCTTGGAAGGTTCTGTGCAGAGAAGTGGCATGACTGAGCTTATATGTGAACAGAATCCTTCTGACTGATATGCAGAGAATGTCCCCTTGCAAAGAGGCAAGCGGGGAAGCGGGGAAGCAGGAAGCTCCAACATTGGTCCCCACCCTGTGCTGGCACATGGGGCTATTTATGCCCAGCCCAAAGCCTTACAGAGACAGGAAAGCATGCAGCTTTCCTGCTTAGGAAGTGGTCTGCCCAGCCCCCTTGGAAGCCTGCAAGGGTTTCACTGAAGCCCGGGCCTCTCCGTCTCTGACCTGCTCCCCACGGGCACCTGGACTGGCATGTATGGATAGGGAAGGGCGGTGGTGTTTCCTTCATCGAGACCTCTCACATGGATGCACCACCCCAGTGGAATTCTTCCATCAACACGGCACGGGGAATTAGCTGGAATGCCTGTTGCAGTCACTCGGATTTGCTGCAGACCCAACCCCAGGAGGGGCGATAGAGTTCAAATGGTCTATTGCAGCCTCTGCAAGGGTCCCAAGTGTGTCTCGGCCTTGGCCTCTTATAGCCCCCACAACATGCCGGGAGGGGAGGAGGGGGGTTGAGGGGAGGAGAGGGTTACTGACTGTGTACCTGCCTAAGCACCTGTGTGGTACTCTCTGAGTGTGTGCGTGCTAATTAGTATACCTGAGTGTGAGAGGGAGTGGTGGGAGGTGGGCCTCACTCTTCGGCTTCCCGGTTCACCTATGTGGGTGCCCGGCTCCACCTAGGTATCTATTTCGTTCCTTTGGTGTCTTCTGTGCGGATGCATACGTGAGTGCATAGCTGCATGTGGGGCCGTGCATGCCTGCATGTCTGGGTTTCCACCTATGTATGGGTCCATGTTTGTGTGCTCATGGAGCTAAGGCAAGCCTTTGTGTGTTTGTGCATGTGCGTGTTTCTGTGTGCGTTCATGACTCTTCGGAATGCAAGAACGCATGGATGTGTCCAGGGCTTAGCCTTTCCCTCCTGGAGTGCAGGAACCCTGACTGTCTCGTTGGTGGTTCCAAGGGCCCTTTGTCCCCTAGGAAGGCATGAGGCTGGGTGGATGGCTGAGGCAGGTGAAGCCTTTGAGCAATTTGACTTTTTTCCTACTTGGGGAGCATCTGTGGGGACTGAGGTCAGTGCTGGTCCAGGGTGGCATCTCTGTACTGAGGAGGGGAGAGAGAGCAGTGCAAGAGGAGCAAGACTGGGGACATGGGTGAGGGGAGAAGGAAGAGAGGGGCAGAAGGAAGAGGAACAGGTGACCAAGTGAATCACATCAGTTCTGAGTGACACATCCCCAAAGCGACTGGTTGAAAAGTTGAAAAATTCTACCAAGTTAGGTGACAGGTGTTGCATATAACGTACGTTCAATCATTCATTCATTTTCAACCAGAATCCATTAATGTCTCTATGTCTGGCACCTCCCCCAACCCAGACCTGAATTTTCAGTTCTGCTTCCCTGTCCTGTTGATGACATGCCCTCAGAATGCCAGTACTCCCACCCAGGGACAAGTTGGCTAGTTCTGCTTCCAGCTCCTTCTTACAACCCAGTGTAAGACAAGCCGCCTGGTTTTTAATGTCATGGGTTCAAGCCTCTTAGCTGATGTTGGGTGGCAAGCCTGGTTGATATTCTCCCAGGTTTTCTGAGCACTCCCTGGGGAGCAGGGCTTGTGGCCACTTCCAGCTTAGGGGCCTCTTCTCCCCGACCTTTCGTCTCCCACCCTGCCCTCCTTCAGCTGCACTGGCCCAGTTGTGGGATGGCCTGCTTTCCTGATTTCCTCCAAACCCACGAGACAAGTGAGTCAGTAGATGCGACTCCCTTTGTGCATGGTAGTGCAAACTTAAAATAGAACTTTCCAGACCCCTCCCATTGACCATGACCCCCTTCTCTGTAGTCATGTACTCCACAGGCCAGGCTGCCCACTCTGTCTTTCTCTTTCCTCCCCTTGAACTGGACAGTTTCTGAGCTACCTCCCAGCCTTGACGTTGGATGGGGCTCAGCTAGAGGCGATCCTTCACTCTGAGGCTCTGGAAGAGTGCCGTCCAGAGACTTCATAAGAAGGACTTGTGGCTTTGCCATCCCATTCTTATATATTGACATATTCCCTTTTATCCTCAATCCCCATTCCCTCTCTTTCCTCCCACAGGCAACCCTTCTGGCATGTTTTATGTGTATCCTTCTGTTTGTTTATCTTTTTGTGAAATGCATATTGTTGTTTTGTATGCGTGCATTTTCAACGTACTTAGATGGCATTTCCATCCCAGCACTGGGCTTTGCAACTGACCCATATCTCTGTGGGTGCATCTGGCGTGTTGCTTCTAACTGCTCTCAGCTTCATGGTGGCCATACTCTACCTCTGTCTATCCACTTGCCTGTGCAAACTAACATTTTGAACATCTGTCATTTGCCAGACACTGACCAATAAAGGCTCAGACTTGAATTATCAGACTTCATCCGCACAGCAACCAGCTCCGTTATTATCCCCATTTTATGGAAGAGGAAACTCAGGCAGAGGTTAAAAAAAAAAAAAAAAAAACAACAAAAAAAAACTTTCCCAGGATAAGTGAGCCAGGAAGTGCCAGAACAAAGATGTAACTCTAGATGTGTCTGATTCCAGGGTCCTCTTCTTTAATCTCTGTAAAACAACCGCCTCTGGGCCACTTCCAAATCCAACATTCTAGAAGTAGTTGTGCTTAGGACAAAGAATCACAGTGATAATGAAAGTTATTACCTATTTCATGCCTACTACGTGCCAGGGTCTTTATATCATGCAGAACTGCCATGTACAGCTGCACAGGTAGCACACTGTACAACTTCAGGGAACACCGTCTACATGCAGTGGGATGACAACAATCCTATAACATTGAAAATATTATTCCCTTTTTATAGCCAAGAAAGTGAGTCTCAGAGAGGTTAAGTGACTTTCCAAAGCCAATGAATGGCAGAGTGCAGCTCCGAACCTGTTTAACTGCAGAGACTGATTCCCTGGAGCCTTTAGACTCCTCCCCAGCCTACTTCTGCCATGCCACACAGTCACCTGCAGCCAACTTCTCAAGCCAAGTGTGCCTCCAGTTTTCCCGAGGACTGCTGCCCAAAGAGAGATACAGATAGACAAGGTGTGTCTGCAGGGGGTGGGCACTGGGCATGGTGTGCCTTCCACATAGACACAGTGGTGCCAGGCGTGCATTCTCACGCTCACCCGTCCTCTCCACGCTTATCAGCCTGAGCCAGGGTGTCACGCTCCCCGAGCCCCGCTGCATCATGGGCGAGGTCCCCATCCACCCACCAGCTGGCTGCCAAACTCATCATAGTAGAAGGCCACAGAGAGGGGCACTAATTCAAAGTAAGAAGCCCTTGAGAGAGCTCTAGGTTTTGTTCACAGCATTAAGACAGCTTCAGAGAAAAGCCTTTATTGCAGACAGAAGAATATTATTTCAGAGCTATTCCCCTGGCCCATTACAGCAAAATAATAGAGGTTTAGTTTCTATATATTTGTCATGCTTAGCGCACATGTATTTCAAGTATATTTGACAGCATATAAAACTGAGGTGAAATATTGCAAAATTGGCCAATTCTTGTACATATTAAATGTATTTCCTTTATTTGTTACACTTATTTTACATATCTACACAATCCATCTCTGGAACTAGAAAAGCAATAAGTGATGAATCGATACTGAGATTTTCCATGGCGAAGAGACTCTCGTTGGATGTGAAATTTCCATTTTGCCAGGCACCTCCTGGTTTTGACTACAGAGAGAAATGGCCGAGCTCCTTCATCTTCCTGGGCGGTTGTATCTCTCAGGGGCCAGGAGCCGCGGTTGTAACAAAGGCAATGTCTCAAAACCCTTCTCATCTTGGCTGGGGCTGGGTACGGCTTTGTCTAATGATACCAGAAAGTTTCATTGGTCTGAGCAGGAGGTCTAATTAAGTGGCTAATCTAAAAGTCCTAAAGTTGGGGTACTTGTTCTGGGATGTTAGGGGTCTCCCTGAAATTAGATGCCCAATTTTGAGCACTTAGGAATCTTTCTGTGGCTGCGAGAGAAATGTAAACATTTCTCTGGGCTCTGTCCTGCGGGGGGAAGAGGGTCTCTCTCTTGTCTGGTCCTTCCTTGCATCCAATCACCTTGGCAGGGGGAGTTGGGTGTTGACCAGAGCCCAGATGTATAACCACAGGTATGCATCAGCTTACCTGGATCTTTCTGATTGGACCAGTTACTCTCAGGGGAAAGCCCTCTGGAGTGTTGACATGGATGAACTCACCCCACTGGCTGCTCATCAACCCTTCCCACAGATGGTCACAAAGCAAGAGAGCTCAGGACACTTGTCCACACACATCTCATCAGGGGCTGCAGGGGCAGGATGAAGGGCCATTCCCTGGGGCTGAGGTCACAAAGCAGCAGGTCTGGAGTTTAGCCCCATGGGTCCCACAGGCACACGTCCCATTGCCATGGTGTTCTCCCATGAAGACTCTCGCCGCTCAGCATCTTAGATGTAGGCCCATGAAGGACAGGGCTCTGATCCTTGTACTCTGGCTTGGGATGACCCTTCATCCTTTCAGTGTTGGAAGGCAGCTCTTTGGGCATGCAGAGAGCCAGTCACATCTTTTCCCTCAGTGTTAAGCCTGTATGCAGTTTCCTCTTAGGCTTGGGGTGAAATTTACCTGTGTCTGGCTCCTTCCTTCATGCTTAGCTGCACCCAACACCCAGAATGGTCCATTGACTGCTTACTTATGTGCCTTTCCCCCCCAGGCCTTGCTTTATTCATCTCTGTGCTGTCTACACCTGTCCTGGCACATAGAAGGTCTTAAGAAGATGGATGGATGGATGGATGGATGGATGGATGGATGGATGGATGGATGGAAGGATGGACGGATGGATGGATGGACAGATGGATGGATGGACACATGGCTAAGATGAATTCCTTTAAGCAGGTTCCTGCAGGTTTCAACACATGGAAACTGGGTCTGTGAGAAAGTCTCTTTTGTGTCACCCTGCCCAGCAAGGTGCCATCTATAAAAGCCTCATTAATACTCAAACAATGGAGAGACCAAATTAGCCATGTCCCTCTCTCCATTAAGGATGAACGCCCCTTGGGAGCACAAGGGGGGCTAATGCATCTTTCCCCATGGCTCTGCGGCAACCGCCAACCCTCAGAGAGCCCATTAGGGAAGGCAAAGAGCTATTGATCCCTGATGAAAGGTGCCTGGAATCCTGGGCAGGCACTGTCCCTGGGCACAGGGACAGAGGTAAGACCCTTCTCCTCACTGTTGCCAGGTAGAATCCAGCTGGGTTCTGGAGGCCTGACTAGAGGTGGGTCCTCAGGTTAGCTGAGCTGGAAGGATCATTCCATGCAACCTCCTCCTTTTACAGATGACAAGGCAGGTCCAGACAGAGTGGGTGACTTACCCAAAGCTACACTATCACAAATAAATTGCAAAAATGGCCCTACTTCACCCATCCTTATATCCATGCCTTTTGCAACATGACCGTGCCACTCTGCCCACTATAAGGCAGAATGTATTTCTCTCCCTCTTGGAGCTGGGCTTGGCCATGTGACTTGTTTGACCAAAAGTGCCAGAAATGCTTCCATGCCAGTTTTGAACCTATGTCTCCAGAGTCTTACAAACTTTTGGTCTCTCCCTTGTTTCTCTACCCTTTGTAAGAACACTCCTGGGCTTGCCGGCTGGAGGAATGAGCAGGGCCCAGTCAGCTCCATTGTCTCAGCCAGGCCCCAGATGTGAGAGAGAGCCCAGCTAAGACCATCAGAGCTTCCTGGCTGAACTGCAGCTGGCCAGACAGATGAGTGTGCCCTCATCTCATGAGTGTGCCCAGATTCACTCATCCAGTACAACCACCCAGCCAACTCAGACTCACATCTAACAATAGTCTGCCACTGAGGTTTTGTGGTTGTTTGTTACGCAGCATAGAAATAACTGATACATCTTCACACATTCCCTCCTTGTTATTCTCACTGGCATGCCAAGGCACCCACATACCCTAAATTGTGACAATTGCAACTACCATGAAACTGACCTCCCCTCATCCAGCCTTCTCTCCTTCCCTTATCCCTCCTCCAACAGAGAGGCCTCAATTGGTGGCTCATGGCCTCCAGATTCTTCTTCTTTCCTTTCTTTTTCCTTTCTTTGTGCTTTCTCTTTTCTTATTGCTCCCACCATGTGTTAAAAAAAAAAAGAGAGTTTGAGCCACCATTTACACATTGAAGGCCCTTACATAGAAAAATCAGAAGACTTTCTTTTGAAAAATGAGAAGATCCATGCCCTGCCTTCTTGCATGGCACCGACCATCTAGGCCTGAGAAGGAGCTGCCCCATGAGCCTGGGACCTGTGCAGTCCCCACCCTGTGACAACAGTCCTCCCCACTCCTATTTCCCCAACGCCAAGCCTGAGCACTAGTCAACGTCTATCTCCTGCTCTCAGTTTCCTTATTTTAGAGAAATTCCTCTGTACATGTCTCTGTCAAAAGCTGGCAAGGGAAAGCTAGACCTTGAGGGGCTCATGATTCAAGGAAAATAAAGAAACTATGTTTCTTTTTTTTTTCTTTCTTTCTTTATTTATTTGAGACAGAGAGAATGAGAGAGCCAGAGAGCACATGAGAGGGGGGAGGGTCAGAGGGAGAAGCAAACTCCCTGCCGAGCAGGGAGCCCGATGCGGGACTCGATCCAGGGACTCCAGGATCATGACCTGAGCCGAAGGCAGTCGCTTAACCAACTGAGCCACCCAGGTGCCCAAGAAACTATGTTTCTTTGTGGAAGTGATGGATATTTCCATGTATTTAAAATGCAAACAACAGCCGGCTTCTCTCATTAATACCGGCCCCTGGAGGCATCTGGATCTTCCACTCCAGCTCTAGACCAAACGCTTCAGACTGTGGTCTTACTTACATCTCCAGTCTTCTCTCCCATGCCCCCACCGCCCATGCACCCTGACCCCCAGGACCCATGACTATGGGCTCTGCTCCTGCCCTTTTGCCTGACCGCGCAGTGCCCCGCACACTCAGTGAGTGATGTGCTCTTCAGATTTACATCTTCCTTCACATTTACCCTTGCCCAGAAACCTTGTCACCACACCCCGGGCAGGACTGTACTTGCTCCCTCTTGCACCCCACACTGTCCAGCCTGGTGATGATGCCCCCACTTGCACAGCCACCCCAGCTGCTCCAGCACAGCTCTGCTCTCCCTCCAAGGCAGGGGTAAGGGTTGGGGGACAGGCAGTGCTGGCCCTGCTGATACACCCTCTCTTCCATTGCCAGCCCCGCTGCAGATTTATTACCAAAAGTAGCTTTGGACTGAAATTGAATGGCCGTGATTTGCATCATTTTGCATCTCATTTACATATCACTGGGGGGGGGGGGAGTCCAAAAATACTGACATTTGTTCATGATTTGCTCCTGACACTCCAGGGTTTCCAACATTGCTCTCTGTGCCCCTGCCCTCTCACCTTCTGCCCACCTCTGCTAGGGCTGACCACACCTGGAAAAATACCTGAAATCCCAGGTTGGCTTCCAGGCTTGATGTTGGCTGAGCTATTACGGGCTGCGCCCAATGCCCAGCACAGGTCTGAGCACGTCAGGAGCTTAGCAAGAGCCTGAATGGGTGAGTGCATGCATGAATGAATGAACGAGTGATGGAACTAGTAAGACAGAGATTGAGTGGGTGGATAGTGAAGGCATGGTGGAAGAAGAGAAACCAGGGAGACTTGAATGAAAGAGGTCCCAGGCAAGTAAGAGCTACAAAAGTACTCAGAATGAGAAAGGTCTGGGTCTGAACCCTGGATACATCAAACTGATGTGTGGCCCTGGGCAAGTCTCTTCCTTACTGTGTGCCTCAGTTTGTCAGATGAAACCATGGGCCGCACTATATCCCAGAGCCCAGCACAGTGCCTGACTCAGAAAAGACGCTCAGAAATATCTGTTGGATGAATGAATGCATGAATGCACGAGTGCATGAATGCACAAGTGAATGAATGACTACCCCATAGGGTTGTTGGAAAGACTAAATGAGACACTCTGAGTGGTCTGATACTGACTAGTTACTATGAGTTCAGTCCACCCATCCCACCTCCTGTCCTCACTGGGACATATCCACCCATATATGATCATCAAGACACACGTGTTCCCAGTTCTGCACTAAATGAAACTGGGGACATCACTGGGTATCATTCAACAGTTTGCCCAGGGACCAGCTTTGTGCCCTGAACCAGATGCTGGGAAGCCAGAGATGAAATTTGGAGTCCAGTCCCTGAGGTCTTTATAGTCAGGTTGGGACAGGGAGGCTACCCCTTGCATGAAATAATTAGAAGGGCAAGGGGGATGGAAGCCCATAAGTTGTAACACTAGGGAGCCTGGACTCCATGAGCTGGGGAGGTTTCATGGAGGGGCTGGGGAGAGATAAGAGCCAGCTGGAGCAGTGGGAGATGGAGGCCAGCACACCCAAGGACATTCCTTCTCTGAGCCTCCTCTTGCTGCCTGGCACCCCATCAGTATCCCTGCCCAGTCCTTCTGTCTCAGAGATTCATGACATATTCTGTGATGCAGTTTTCTGACTAAGGGGCCTGAAAAGGGTGGGTTATAATCTTGGCTCTGCCCCTGACCAGCTGTGGTCACAATCAAGCCACTGTCCTTCTCTGAGCCCCTGCCTCCTCACTTGTAAAATGAGGAGATTGGGGTCTGTATGAGGTTTTCAAACATTGTTTAAGCAGCAGAACACATTCTTTGAATTTAATATCACAGAGCAGACCAACATAAGACAGATGGAAGTGGAAAAGCTAGGAGTGCTATAGGGGTGACAGGGATAGAACTCTGGTGTCCCTCCCCCACGCTCACCAGTCTGAGAATCACTGGGCTGACAACTTCAGTGGCCCTCAGCTCTGAGGCCACAGGGCACTGAGGAAAGCATGTGGGTCTTAGAGACAGATGGACCTCTGGGGCTGGGTTTAAACACAACCCCACCAATGTATTTGTTACCTCTTATTGCCCCCAAACCCAGGACTTACACAGAGAAATATTTACTGTACTCATGCACTTGTAGGTCTGCTGTGTGTTGGCTGACCCAGGCCAATTGCCACCAGGGTGACTCAGGTCTGCCTTTGGGCTCTCCTGGGGCCTGAAGGTGAGATTGGGCACATTTGGTAATTTTCACCAACATGCAAAACAAATTTTATGGCCAAACCTAAGTCAAGTCCTTTCACAGTGAGGCCATGGCAAGGATGGGGTAAAGAGTTGTGGCCAACAAGTCAATCTACCGCCCTTCTAACTAGCTGAACTTAGGCAGGTGAATTAAACTCTGTGAGCCTCAGTATCCTCATCTAGAAAATGGGACTAATAATAGCCACCTGCCAGGGTTGTCATGAGACATGTTCAAAAATGATATGCCCTGCTCCCTAACAGCTTTCCCCTGACAAGATCTTGCCCAGATAACCCTCAACTCAGACATAAAGTTTGGGAAGCTGTTATGAACACAAAGCTACTATCCCATGGCAACGTGTGATGGGAAAGCCTGGGGCGTGTGCGTATGTGTGTGTGTGTGTGTGTGTGTACCGTGCATGTGTGAGCACAGATGTGGGAAGCGCATCTCTGAAAGGCAGATACTGCAAACCCTGCTTTATGATGCCACTTGGAGGCTGAAGTCCCTTTCAGGGCCCAGCTCCCAGATTCTGCCCGCTGCAAAAATCATCATGTTATAATTACAAGTTAATTAAAGCAGAAGAGATCAAAGCCACTTTAGACAGATTAATGATACAGTGAGTGCCAGAAATTTCACCGTTTTATGTATTAACCACATTGTCGTTTTCATTCCACTTTTTTTCCCTTCTTTTGTGTCAGCTGAAAAGCCTTTCATATCTTTTCTCTGCCCCCCTCAATGCACGAGGAATTTGAAGTCCTAACAGCTGTGAGGAGCTGTCTGTGGAGAAGGGGCACATTCAAAGGGTATCAGAAAAATCAACGAGCCTTTTAGCTTCTGAGTAGAATGAAGCTGCCACCCGCCTAACCCTCCTCTACCTTAAAAAAAAAAAAAAAAAAGACCTAAAAAAACATCAGTCATTAAAATCAGGCCAAAGCAAAGGGAGGAATTGGAAGCTGGACTCCCCAGCTCCTGCCTCTCCAGGGAGGCTCTGGGAGGAGAGGGATTTTTGCATGTCAGGTTCACCACTGTCTCAGTCTGGCCGGCTGTTACCACAAAGTGCCATAGGCTGGCTGGCTTGTAAACAACAGAAATTTATTTCTGATGGTTCTGGAGACTAGAAATCCACAATCAAGGTGCCAGCAATGGTTGGATTCTGATGAGAACCCTCTTCTGAGTTGCAGACTGGTGACTTCTTATTGTGTCCTCACATGGCGGAGAGCGCAGAGGAAGCAAGCTCTCTTGGCTCTTAGAGGAGCTCTAATCCCATTCGTGGGGGCTCCACCCTCATAACCTCATCTCATCCTAATTACCTCCCATAGGCCCCACCTCCTAATACCAACACATTGCATATGTAGGACTTCAACATATGCATTTGGGGGGACACACACATATAGTCTGTAACTACCACCTGGGTGAGCATGACAACCAAGTCATCAAAGTTTAGCCTAAGGATCAAGTGTGATTCAGATAACCCCGCAGAAAAATAAATAAATAGCCCATGCATGTGCTCATTCACTCACTGGGTATTTATCACATGTCCCCCATGTTCCAGGCATCGGGTTAGGGCTGGGGGTACAAGGGTGAGCAAGTTAGATGTTGTATCTGCCCTCATGGTGCTTACAGTCTAACTGGTGAGAACACATAATTTACAATTATGGTGTTAAGTAATATGCAGTGGAACCACCACACCCCCTCAAATCTCGGTGGCTTAAATGAAAAGTTTATTTCTCTTCTGCACACAGATCAATCTGTGGGTGAAAGAGATCTCCTCAGCAACCCAGGCAGATGGAAGCATCTTCATGTTCAACTTACGGCTCTCAAATTCATACCCAACTGACAGGCAGAGGGAGGCAGAAAGTATGGAAGACCACACAGGGCATTTTTTTCAAAGACTTTATTTATTTATTTTAGAAACAGAGGGAGTGGGAGAGGAGCAGAGGGAGAGGAACAAGCAGGCTCCGTGCTGAGCGCAGAGCCCAACACGGGGCTTGATCTCACGATCCTGAGATTGTGACCTGAACGAAAATCAAGAGTCGATGCTTAACTGACTGAGCCATCCAGGTGCCCCCACACAGGGCTTTTTTGTAGCCCTTCCTTATCTTTTGATATGATGGTGTGGTGTTCATCACTTTCACCCCTAATCTGCTGGTCAGAGCTCAATCACCTGACCTACCAAGTTGCAAAGGGAGCGGGGAAATACAGTATGGCTGGGTGACCACTTCCTAACAACTGCGCCACCATATGCAAGGGATGTGGAGTCTGGGTTGAGGAGCTCACCTCCCTGCCAATACGAATAGTCACAATAACACTCTATGAATGCATAATAGGAGGACCTCAAGGGTCTGTAGGTGCACACTGTTTCTGCCACCTATGGTAGCTGACTTCCCCTGGCTAAATACTCTACACATCCAGGTAGAAGCTGTAAAGCTTTTTATGACCTGGCATTGAAAGGCCCAGAATGTCACTTCCACAGCATTCTACTGGTGAAGCAAGTGAGGAAGGCTAGCCCAGATTCAGATTCTTCTACTTCTTAGTGTTCTGGGATTCTTTCTCAGGTAATAGCCAGACCTTCGGAAGATGAATCTGGCTGCAGTGTGCAGGGTAGGTTAGAAGACAGCCGGGGGACACATAGGAGATTGTCTTATCACTGTGCTTTTTGTGCATTTTAAAACTTCCCACTCACCTCATCCCCCACCCTCGTCCATCATCAGAGGAATGGGGGCAGGAGGAGTTGGCACCCTTGGTTTGCTTGGTCACCCTGAGCTGTTCACCACTCTAGAGTATTTCTAGACCTGTCCATACAAGCTGAGTCTGATGGAGCCTTTCACACTTGGAAACACTTTTATGATGGGAGGATCCAGAGGATCCACACAGGGGTGTGAACACATCTGTGGAATACAATTCTCTTCCCCTTCGGTGAGAACGGCGGCGAGAGCGAGTCAGCACCATGGTCAGCTCCTACCCCCTTTATTACTGGGGGCTTAGCCAATTGGGAATCCCTGCAGCTATCAGCTCAATGGTAGGGAAGAAGTCCTTCCTAGGGAGCTCTTGGTCTGAGAAGAGAACTCAGATCCTGTTCTGGGGCGGGGAGTGGGGGGTAAGAGAAGAGAGTCTCCAGACACAAAGAGTCTCCAGTCTGGTGCAGTAAGTGGGAGACACACTTGCAAACGTCATGACACATGAGAGTAAAGGCAGGCGTGGAGAGAGGGGTAGAAAGGGGACTAACATTTACTTAACACTATGCTGGGCACCAAATAGATAAATTCCTCACTGTAGAAGATCGATATTATTCTGCCTGTTTTATAGGTAAGGATACAGAGGATTAGAAGAGCAAAGCAGCTCCCCTGAAACTTACAGCTTGTTATAGAGAAAGAACCAAGGCTTAAACCCAGGTCCATCTGAGTCCAGGCTCCATGGTGTTTTTAGCCAATCCGTAAGATCCTGGGAGGCCAGGCACCATCCTGGAGTGTGACACTCAGCAGGGGCTCAGTAGATGCCAAATTACTGAGAGAATGAATAAAAGCATGGTGAGTGGATTGGGTGAGCATGCAAATAGCCTGGGAGGGATGCATGTCATGCTGCATTCAGGTGCTGGCCTACAGAGGAACATCAGGTGGTCCTGAGTCCCCTGTCCCCCTAAGGGAATAGACCATCTCACCCAGGTCATAGAGTGAGTTGAGCTGAGGAGCTCACCCAGTGGCATATGGCCTTAGTTGAGCCTCCTGTCTAGCCCACACAGTCTCTGTCTGGCTTGAGGGAACGGAGAGTCCCTTCCTCACCTGCAGTCTCAGGTAGGCATGTCAGAGGTAGCATGTTATCTCCCATCCGTAGT
The DNA here is from genome assembly GCF_011800145.1 of Mirounga leonina. Classification (NCBI taxonomy): domain Eukaryota; kingdom Metazoa; phylum Chordata; class Mammalia; order Carnivora; family Phocidae; genus Mirounga; species Mirounga leonina. Next base: position 81,428,243 of record NW_023270447.1, read on the forward strand.
TCATTTGCTCAGCAAGAGTACCATGAACCTATCAGTGGTTTCTCTGATGGGTCTGGACATGCCTGACCCGTGATGGCAAATTTGAGCCTGGGATCATGTTCTGACTTAGTCTGGCATTAGGAAAAACACACAAAGGCTCCCTGAAGAAGGAAGATAGATGGAATGGGGGAAGGGGCTCTTCAGTTATACCTGAGGAAGATTTTCCCAACAACAGGAATTGTCCAGCTCCAGGGTGGGTAGGAAAACCTCACGGGAGAGCAGATGCCTGTGGAGAGGGCAGAGAAGTTTTAGGGGCCCATTGTGATGCAAACCTATGGGAAAATAGAGGGATTACCAGGTGCCACTCATCAAATCCTCAAATGTCAGAGCTGGAAAGGTCTTTAGAGAGCACATTTCTCAGACAGACTTCCCCCTTTACAGATGAGGTTTCTGAGGCCCAGGAAGGGTTGGGAGAGATGAAGTTGACACACCAAGGAGGGGCTGGCTAGGCATTAGAACTCACTTGTCTTGCCACTGTCCCAGGCCAAACACCAGACAAGAGTCCTTCTCCATTCCTTCTTGCTCTGATCTTTCCCTGTCAGCTGTAGGATTTTTCCACAGACTAGCATGATTTTCCTATATCCTATTTCATGAAACCACTTCAAATCCAGTCTGCTGCTGGCCCTGGAGCCCTCCAGTGAAGACACAGTAAAGAGGATTTTTATGAAAGGTATTCAGTGGCACACAAAACTGATAAGACCATAAGACTACTTGAGGGCAAGGGGCTCTAGCTCCCTTGAAGCTGTATTTTCCTATATTTTCAAGACACTGGACTCTAGAGCCCAATGATCTGGATTCAAGGCCTGACTGCTATTTTCTGGCAGAAGGACTGTGGGCAAATTATTCTCTGTGACTTCATTCCCCGTGTGTGAAATGAGGAAAATGTTATTAACTGCTCCCTAAGAGATGAGGTAAAGTAAGTTAGTGCTTATAAAGCATTGGGAAGAGTGCCTGGCATATAGTAAATGCTCAATAAATGTCAGCTAGTGTTACCAGCATGGTGGGGGGTGGACGTGGGGTCAGGAGAAGCTGGATCTGCAGAGACCTAAGTCTGGCTAGGAATAGAAAGCTCTCTGCAGGCACATTGGTCTGCGACTCTAGAATTTAGGCTCTAGGTCTAGCTTAGTCAAGTAAGATTCACTGTATGGCCTTGGGCAAGTAACCTCAAGTAGGTAAGCCAAGCCTCAGCTTACCCAACTGGAAAATGAAGCAATGGTACCAAGACACCCCAACTTGCTCTCCCAGCTCTAAGACTCTGGGAGTCAGTGGCTGTGATTCCTGGTACCCTGAAGGGAATTTAGCTCAACAGGCCTGCTTTACCTTCCTCACCTGAACACAGAGGCATTTAGAAGCTCCAACCTTACATCTATTCTACTGTCCTCCATCTCATTCTGAAGGATTCTCTAATGGATCCCAGAACCAGGACAGCCAGGCTGGGTCATCAGAGCTGACCCAGCTGTCAAGGCAGAGAGCCTGCCTGAGGGTCCCTGGGCTGGCCACTACCTGACCATCACCCTCCCCTTGGGTGCCGCCATCCATACCCAGGTACCAGTCACCCTGGCCCCCAAGCCTGGAGATGGTGAGCAGCCTGTCAGAGAGGCAGAACAGATGCTTCCCTAAGTGATGGACGGGGCAGCCATGCACCAGCTGCTCCCTTCATCTGAGCTGGAGTGGATCTGACAGTCTGGGAGGCAAGGAGGAGGGCTGCTCCCCTTCCCAGCTGGCCCAGCATGAGATCAAGGGACAGGACTGTCAGCATGAGTTTGGGAAGTGCCACTAGACTGCCTCTGACAAGGACTTTGGGGACCTACTTGGAGGGGGTGGTTCAGAACAGCTTTTCCTTCCTCCTTCCTTCCGTGCTTGCTTAGGCAGAGCCCACCTGCACATATGGGTGGCCCAGAAGGCCCGGGCTGGGCGTGAAGCAGGCCAGGCATATACCGCCCCCTGCCCCTTCCTCAGCTGGATGGCTTGGGGCAAGTCATGCCCTTCTTGGAGCCTTACTCTCTTCATCTATAAAATGGGGGTCCACTTTAGCAGGTTTGGGGAAAGTCCAAAAGAGAACACATAGCAGCTAATACTTACATGCTCTCACAATATGCCAGGCCCAGTTCTGGTCACTATACATATATGCTCTATTTATTTCCCACAACAGCTCTTTGAAGTAGACACAGAGAGGTTAAGCGACTTGCTCAAGGGAACACAGCTAGTCAGAGCAGAGCCAGCATGCAAACCTAAGTGAGCTGGTTCCAGACTTGACTCTTAGCCGCTCCTCTGGGGTGAGAGTTTCTAGCACAGGCTTTGGTGAAGCTTGACCAATATTAACTCTCTTCTACTGTCCCCTCACTGATGCCAGATAGGGCTTTTCAGGGAGGGAGGCTACGGTCAGCTCTGCTGCAGGAGAACAAAAGAGAGGAGGTATTCTGGAAAGCTGTCTCTCCGAAGTTTCAATGGTACCAAAGAAATATCAGCAGTAACCCAAAGGCTTCTCGAGCTGCCCAGGACTGCCCTGCCTGGGTCTTCCTCAGGGTCCTGAACCAGAGTTTAAAGCTCTGTAACTTGAGGGGAAATATTCCTTCAAGCCCATGAGAATATAGAAGCTTTGCATGCTGACCACATCACCAGCAGCATCCATTTCAAACACCCCCAAGAGCTCAGACCCTCATAAACCCCATCACCAGCCAGGATGTCACCCGGACCTCTGCTCTGGACCCTGGCATCCTAGGGAGGGCTAATCCCCTCAAAGTTTACTTCAGTCCAGGCAGAGGAACAGGAAATCTGGCCACCAACTGACTTGGGATGCTCAGAAGATGCTGCCTTATCATCCCCAGAGCATCCCTGCCTTCTAGAAGGAATGGCAGAATGAGGCAGGGATGCCTGCAATTCATTAGGTTAAAACGAAAACCCAGGACCATGATGAGCATGACATCGAGGATCATTTTCTTTTAACTCTCCTCATGTGCCAACGCGAGGGAGGGGACAAATGTATCTGTGGAGAGGGCTCAGGGACCACAGCAGCCCAAGGCCCTGGCCTGGTGGCTAGACCCTGTCTCTGGGGACTCAGGTGAGATCGGTACAAGTAAACATCGAGGGCATCTTAATGGGGGAAGGAGTGGAGAAGGATGTCAGGAACAGGCTCTGGGAGACTCAAGGAAGGGAGGAAGCGGGGGCTCATAGCCAATGGCCACAGGTGACATATTTGCTCCCCAAGAGACATGCCGTGAGCTCCTCTAAGGGGAAAAGGAAACTCCTGCTGCCCCTTGGGCCCCAGGGCCTGGGAAAGTCCAACTGTGGCGATCTGACCCTGGGCTGTGGTGGGGGGGCTGGTGACGACCACCCTGGCCCAGCTCTTGACTTGGCTACCTACTAGCCCCGTAACTTGGTCTGCAGGATGATGATGATGATAGCTGATATTTATTGGTACCTGTGCCCAGCACTTGAGGTGTATTCATCCATTTACCTGACTCAACTAGGATGGGCATGGATGCTACCGTTTCTCCCATTTTAACATAAGGAAACGGAGGCGCAGAGGGACCGTCCAAGCGACCTGTCCAAAGTCTCAGCACTAGGAAGTGGCGGAACCGAGGTACAGACTGAGGACTGCGCAGCTCAGGAGCCTCTGTCCTTCACCGTCCCCTCCCCCACCACACGAGTCCGGAGCCACGGGCCGCGGACGGGCTGCCACCTGCGTGGGCACAGAGCGCCCAGTTCACCGCTCTGCCATCTTGAAATTAATAATGTCTGAACACGGAGCCTGACATTTTCTTGTTGCCCTGGGTTCTGCAAATTAGATACTGATTTGTCTTCATGACGTCAAGATGATTTTGCGGGGTAATTGTGAGATTCGGGGACAGGCATGCGGCCCCTGGCCCCGGAGCCCAGCCGGCATAGCGGTGAAGCAAGGGAACAGGGAGTCTCCACAAGCGCACCCCGGTCGAGGCCGGCAGTCCGGCCGAGGAGCCAATGCCTGAGACGCGCACCCAGCCCCCTGCTTGCATGGCTGAGCAGACACACGCGCGGGCGAGCATGTGCCAACAGCCCTCACGCCACACGGCTGGGTGTCAGGTGGGTGCCTGTGAGCACTCATCCCACTCCCGGCCGCGGGCACCTCTCAGAGATGCTGCCACCGCCTCTCACCACGCCCTCAGGCTCTGGCGCAGAAGATGACACTGCTCTGGGTCCCCCGGCCAGGGAGTGGAGGGCTGAGGCTCACACCCAAGACTCCCACCTGTAGCCAGGCCCTCTGTGGCCACACGCCCACCATCGGGCCCCCCTTTGTCCTGACATCTGCCCAGAAAGGCAGCCGGGCTGATAGGACACTGCCGTCCCCAGAATATCCCCCGAGGCCCTGGCCCTCAGGCTCCAAGTCAGCACTGGGCTGACTGTCTCACCAGGAGTGTGTGACAGCCGAGGGAGGAGGACGGCTGGGTGCGGAGGACACCAGGCGCCACTTAGCTACCTACTTATCTGCCTGCCTGGCAACCTGCCTGTCTGCCTTTCCTTCTGTCTGGTATTTATTTATCTGTCAATCTCTGTCTCTGTCTTTTCATCTATCACCTGTCTGTGTGTGTGTCGGAGCTGCCCACGGCCTTCGCTCACCCGCCCGCTTCCCCAGGAATCCAAACCTGTTGGCAGCCTCTGCAGCCTCACAGTCTCTCTCCTTCCTCCTGCAGCCCTAAAACCCCACCCGGGCCCCGGAACGCACAGCTGCCCCTTTCACGGCACCTCCAAGAATCCTCCAATCTCGTAGCAAAATTATGATCACCAACAGCCTTGGTGATCCGGCATCCACCCCTCCAGGCTCTGCGCTCCTTTATTCACTCAACAAACGTCTTCTGAGCACCTATCACATGACAAGCACCGCGATTAGGTCCTGATATGAGGATGTAGACCAGGCAGCCAAGGTTTCTGAGGAAAGGAGTTTCCACTCTGGGCCAAACATAGAAGACATCCCTCTTTTACAGCTGAGAGCCCCGACTCCGAGAGATTACGTGACTGCCCCAGGTCGCGCACGGCCAGTGAGAAGCATAGCTGCATCACGCCCTGGCCGGCTGCCTCCCCAGCTGGTTTGCCTTCTCCCTAGGTTGTGGCTAATGGGCAAGCTTTGCTTGGAGAGACCCCGCAGAGCCAGGGAGGGTGAGAGGGAGGCGGGACGGGGTGGGGCAGACCCAGATCTGCCCCCAGGGCCACATACCCCATCAGCTACTCATCTCTCCACTCAGCCTATGATTCTGTAGCACCATGCTGCCCAGGCGCGGTGGTGGGCACATGGGTGCCCCGACAGCATGCTCGGGAAGGAGGGATGTGTGGCCCCAGCACCTCTCCAGAGGTGAGCCACAGGCCGGGAGGGGGGGATGGCCTCAGTGTGGCAGGGGGACGGGGGGCAAAGTCATCCATCGCACTGCACCCCTGTCCCAGCAGCTCAGAGACAGCGAGAAATCTTTCCCGAAACATGCGCTGACAAAGAGCCGATTCGGTCTAGAGCAGAGGTCCGCAGACTTCCTGTAAAGAGCCGGCTGTAAACATTTTTGGTTTTGCAATCACGCAGCGTCTATTGCAAAGACCCAACTGGACCAGCAGCAGGAAAGAGGCCAAACACGATCTGTACACGAGCGCGGTGGCCATCCGTGTTCCAGGGGTCCTTCTTTTATGAAAGCAGCCCCTCAGGCTGTGGTTTGCAGACCCCTGGTCTAGAGTCTACCCCAGGTAGCAGCAACAATAATAACAATGAGAGCTGACATTTATTGAGCACTGACTGTGTACCAGGTCAGGTGTCATAATCACCTGAGGAAGTTGGACCTATCATTTGCTCGAATTTACAGTGAGGAAAGTGAGGCACAGAGGTGCTAAGTAAGTCACTGGCCCAAGGTACCCTGGTCAGTAAGTGGCAGAGCTGGTCAGAAAGTTCTACTTTATATCCATCCATCCAGTTGCTCAGAAGCTTGGCGTCATCTCTTGCTCCCACACCCCACATCTAACCCATCAGCAGGTTCTGTTGGCTCCACTTAAAATATCTTCCCGATTCTTTGGGGCGCCTAGGTGGCCCAGTCGGTTAAGCATCTGCCTTCGGCTCAGGTCATGATCTTGGGGTCCTGGGATCAAGCCCTGCATTGGGCTCCCTGCTCAGCCGGGAACCTGCTTCTCTCTCTCCCTCTGCCCCCCCACCACTGCTTGTGCTCTCTCTCTCTCTCCTTTCAAATAAATACATAAAATCTTAAAAACTAAATAAATAAAAATAAAATAAAATATCTTCCCAACTCTGAAGTCTACCACCATCCCCTTCCAGCAATCCGGGTCTGAGCCCCCATCACTTCTCACCTACCTACTTACAGCAACAGCCCCTCCCAACCCACCCCCTGCAGTCTGTTCTCCATGCAGCGGCCTGAGACACCCTTTACAAACCTAAGTTACCACACTGGATGTTGTGTTATCATGTTGCTTTTCTGCTTGACTGACACCCTGCAGTGAGAATAAAAGCCTGGTCCTCACTCACCACAGCTCAAGTGGCGGCAAGATCTGTCCCCTCCCCTCCTGTCTCCTCTCCCACATCTCCCCCACTCCCCTCTGCTCAGCCACTGTCACTTTCTCCATTCCTGGAACACATCAGCATTCCCCTTCCCCAGGGCCTTTGCACTGGCTGTTTCCACTGCCTGGTAGGTTCCTCCCCAGACATCCACAGGGGGACTCCCTTACCTCCGTCGAGTCTCTGCTCGAATCCCACCTTCCCAGTGAGGCCCTCCCTCACCTCCCCCTGTAATTCTGTGACTCACCCTCTTGCCCCTCACTCCTGTCCCCCTTACCTTGCTCTGCTTTTCCCTCTCCCATATCACAGATTACCTTGACCACACTACAGAATTTAGTTATTTGTTGTTCTTATTAAATTCTGCACTAGAATATGACTCCACAGGGCAAGGTATTTGCTGTACCTCCGATGCACCCCAGCCGCCCCAGCAGTGCCAGCCCATGGAGGACACTCAATGATATTTGTGGAATGGCTACGTGAATCCAGCCCAAGCCCTCCTCGTCCAGAGCCTGCTGTTTCCTCGGGCTCTGCGTGGACAGAAAGAGCTGAGGGGCCACATGTCAAGGAAATGACACTTTTGCTGGATGCCCTAGAGAATCCATTGAACTTCAGATGCCAGCTCCTGAGCAGGGTTTCCACACTAGCTTTGCCTGGATGAGCCCAGAAAAAGACAACACTGCTTGTGTGTTTTTATTTGAGCACACAAACCAGGCTAGTCCTCAAGGAATAGGTCCTTTGCCTCCATGGGACCCCTTGCCCTGCTCTTAGAACAGACAAACCAGGAAGAGAGACTCCCCACTCCCTTTGCACAAAATGAAGCTGAAGAAACCCAAGCAGCATCTGGTGACCAGCAACAGGGACTCTCTCTGAGGACACTGATTGGGACAATGAGGTGGGCAGTTGATGCAGCTTGCTTAGAGCCAAGCTCCTGGTCCTACCTGGCTACTAGAACCAGAGGGTATGACAGGAAAACCTGTGTGACTCCGGAACAGGCATTTCTGTCCAAGGCTGACGTGGATCCCAGCCTCGGCATGTTTGGAATGGCAAGCTCATTTAACTACTTAATTCCCGCCCCCCTGGGGGTAGCTCTGGCCAGCCCCTTCTGGCCAGAGTCCTGTTAATGACCCATTGGGTTTCCTTGGACAAATTGCCTCACCTTTCTGGGCTCCGATTTCCTTAACTCTAAAGTGCTCTTTAGGACCCCATCTACCAAGGACAGTCTACGGTTCTGGGGTTCTATATCCAATCCATCACCAATAACCTGGTATGAATATTAACTCCAGTAGGGAAGCGAGCAGGGGAGGAGATTCCCCACAGTATGCTTTGGCTACAGAAGCTGAAAACTCAGTCTGAAATCCGTCTCCATCCTTTGCCAGTGACACAACTTTGCCACCCAGCCCCCAGCATCAGTTTCTGTATCTGTAAAATGGGGATAGTGGTTCATCCTAAGGTTGTCAGAATCAGGTGAAATGATGTGAGTTAAGGGCAGACTGGAGGTGGGTAGCTATTATTATTATATAGAGAGAGGGATGCCCCAAAGATGAGTGTGACTCTGAGGGTGACCTTGGATTTCAATCTGGGGGAAAAAATGCGATTGCACTTGCCCTTGCAGCTCTAAGAAGACATACACCCCACTTCCAGGGACATATAGTATTTTTGTTTGGAAGCTGAAAGAGGCCACATGGTAAAGTAAGGCACACTGTCTGCCATGCTTTGCACTGCGTTGACTTGGTTCTGCTGGAATGACATTTCCCGGTATCCCTTTCTCTGTAGTTGTTGGAATGAACCTAAGGATATTGGATCAGAGTGGAAAAAATAGGGTTGGATCAGGCCAAATTCACGGATGTGGGTGCAGTAAGCAGAGATTCTGGATTCAGTGCGTGAGCCCAAGCAGCTGGGACTGGCCCTGTTTATTTGGTTGATTGACTAAAAACCCGGATGCAAAGGTGGCCCACACTAAATGCAGTTCTAAGGCCAGCATTTCCCTGGTAGATTATAGAGGGGAGTATCCAAAGGCTTGGGGATATTGGGATATTGAAATGGATTTATCACACAAGACCTGTTCATCCGCCCCCGGCAGGTGCAGGCTGCCATGTGAGCTGCTCTTCCAGTTGGTCCGTGTGACCCAGAAGCTCTGGTGTTGCTGGAAGGTTCTGAGGCAGACAGGGATATTGTACCAGACTTCAGCAGGCCCCATAGGCAAATAATAACACAGGCCCTTAAGATTTAGAGAAAAGCCGTGCTACTCTCCGGAGATAATTATTTTCTTTCTGAGAAGTGGCTTCTGGATTGCTACTGGGCCTTACCAGGCACTGAAAGCTTGATCGCGGGCCCCAAGTTAACATGCCTTCTGAGTGTTGTCTGAGCAACTAGACCATAAAATTGAGCATTCGCAGTGACAATTTCACCATTGAAAGGAAGTGGCACATATATCAGCTCAAGCAGCTCAAGAAGACTCAAGTAAGTCACCTGAGCAAATACGTCAAATGCCCTTCTCTCCTGCTCATGCTACGTTACTTCCTCTCTCTCAACCCCACCTATGGCCTTGTGTGGAATTAGCTGACAAGTTGACTAAAGAAGAAAAAAGAAAAGTTGATTTACAGGAGGTTCTGCACCATATGCTGGCGCTACCCAGAAGGGGAAGCTGCAGCACCCCAGCCCTACCCTTGGAGCCAGGGGTCAGGGAAATCCTGTTGGTGGCAGGACTTTGTTTACTTAGCCTAGGAGGAGAGATGGCCATAGGTATGAATCTACACTGATGTATGGGCTAATGGGCTGGCTGAATCTTGGAAGAAACATAACTGGAAAATTGTCGAAATGAGGTGTTGGGGAGAAGTGTGTGGCTAGAACTTGCTGAATGGGCAGACTGGGTGGATGGATATGTGTTTGTGTAAATGCAAATCAGAGAGTCACTTCAGTGGAGGGGAACTCTAATAAGTGGATAGGCAAAGTGATCCATTTTGTGAATTTCAGCCAAACTCTTTCCCAAGACCTCCCCATCTTTACCTGTGGGCTTATGAACAAAATGGCCATGGAGGAAGGGATGGAGGTCATGCAAGGATACAGCAAACTGGACTTTTGCTCATCAAGGCTGATCTAGCTATAATCATGCTAAGTACCCACGCACCAACCACAGAGGCCGGCACTGAACCCCCAATATGGCACTATGCTTTGTTCTCATTCACTGATCCAGACCCTTACCTACTCACAATGTTTTTGCCAAAGCCATCCCAGTGGACCTACAGAATGTTCTATTCATCATAGCATACCACACAGCTTTGCATCTAACCAAGTAAATCATTTACGGCAAGTAAAGTATGGCAGTGGGCCCATGTTCAGCTAACTCACTAGTCTTACCATGATCATCACCCTGAAACAGCTAGTCTGACATAATGGTGGAATGGCCTTTTGAAGGCTTGGTTATGGTACCAGCCTTATGGCAACATCTTGCAGGGCTAGGGCAATATCCTCCAGAAAGCAATCTATGCTCTAAATTCAGCAACCAATACACAGTGCTATTCATCTCATGGCCAAGATTCCCAGGCCCAGGAATTGAGGTAGAAATGGGTATGGCTCCTCTCACTATTATCTTAAATAATTCACTAGCAAAACTTTTGCTTTCTGTCCCCATGACTTTAGGTCTGTTGTTCTAGACATCTTAGTTCCCAAAGGAGGAATGCTTCCTCATGAGTCATAACAATGATCCCATGAAATTGTAGTTGAGATTGCTATCTGACTACTTTGGGCTGTCCATGCCAATGAATTGATGGGCTTAGAAATGGGTCTCCATACTGTCTAGAGTGATTGATTCTGAATATCAGGGGAAATTGGGTTGCTGCTATCCAATGAGGATAAACAGGAAGATGCCCTGAATTCAAGAGATCCCCTGAGGTACCTCTAAGTATTCCCATGTCCTGTGATACAAGCAATTAAAAAACACAACTACCCTTAAAAACTAAAAAAAAAAAAAAGTTGAATCACTATATTGGACACCTGAAACTAATATAACACTCTATGTTAACTATACTGGAATTAAAAACAAACAAACAAACAAATACAACCACCCATAATATGCAGGATAGCTAATGGTCCAGACCCTTAAGGAATGAAAGTTGAGTCACCCCATTGGGCAAGGAACCATGATAGGCCAAGGTTACCACTGAGGGCAAGTGGAATATGAAATGAGTAGTGGAAGAAGGAAATTATAAGAACCAGTTACAGTCACATACATGACCAGTTGAAGAAAGGAGGAAGATAACAGATTGGAGTATTTCTTCCTTATTCTGTATGACAGTATTTGTGTGGATGTTAATTAATTCTCCCCCCTCACCTGCCCTGATTCCCCTACCATCTAGCATAAGATTTGTTAACAGTTGCTAACTTATTCAGTATTTAAATGATAGACTGTCCATAAAAGACTGTGACCCACCTAGAAAAGGTATGAACATCACCCAAAGATAAAGGAACTTTGGATCTTCTTTGGGGAAGAAGGTTAGTGCGTTTTCAGTTGTACCAGGGATAGCTCTACTACATTAGAAAGAAGCATGATTTTGCTCTGATGTTTTATTTTTTCTATTGAAGTATAATTGACCTACAACGTGATATTCATTTCACATTGGGTACATAGGGTACAACATAGTGATTCAACAATTCTGTACAATCACAGCACTCATCACTATAAGTATGGTCACTGCACAAAGTTATTATAATACTGCTGACCATAATCCTATGCTGTACTTTTCACGCCCACTCTGGTCTTAATTTGGAAGTTCAGTATGGCTAAAAGAGGTGTGTACATGTGCCAGGCTGACATGGGTGACCAATGACGATTCTATACCGGGTCAGTTGAACGAAGCTGGAACTACATTTCCCAGAATCCCTTTCCCTTTCTGGCTCTGAGTTTGGTTAGCAGTAGAACATTCGCTTGACTGGCTGAGGGGTCAGAAGGCAGAAGAGAAGTGAGACAGCAGCCAGGCTTGCCTGTGGGCCAGTGCAGGATCAGCACATGGCTCACCTCGTAGGGGTGGGGCAGCCGCTGGGCCCACAGCATCCCAGCTCCTCCTCCAGCATCTCCAGGTCCCAGGCAGGGTGCCGTGCAACTCCGGGGTGAAGCATGCCAGCTTCTTTGCAGGTCAGGATCTTGGAGCTGGTGAAACCTGCACGAGTTCCAGGTCATCGCAATGACAGACGTCATTGTTTGCCCTACTGCATCTCTCTCTCTTTTTCCAAACTGCCTGCCCGGCTGTCTTCAAGATAAGCACTGGATGCAGATGGGCAACAACCCTACGCAGACTGTTAAACCAGTCCCCCCACCGCTGCATGAGGTCAAATCCCTATAACAAATCCCTCACTCTTTAGCAGTCCTACTGGTTCTGCTTCTTTGTCCTACTCCTAACTGAGACCATGTCCCAGGTGAGGTTCCCTGAAGGTAGAGCCTGAGACTGTAACTCCCATGGAAGTGATTTCCAGAAGGAGAGCCTGCAGGAGAAATCTGAGAGTGGGTGAAATAGGATGGGGGTAGGGTAAGAAGCTAAATAAAGAGGTGAGGTCAACTGGAGTCTAGCTTCTATCCCCTGGGGAGTTCTGGAGTGTGAAAGACACTCCAGAAATGTCCCACCTTGAGCGAAGCGTGTCAGCTCTATTATCCATCATTATCCACCAGCTATTTCCTAAGGGAACTGCTGGGGGAGGGGCAATCTTCCAGGCATTTCCTGGCAAAATGGCTCCTGGAGGCCAAGGGCAATTCTCCAGGGAAGAGGGCAGCTATACCCTCTTAGATGTCAGCCCTCACAGCAGCTGGGATGGGTGGGTTGGTCTGGTAAAGATGATCTGGTAAACAGCATCCACTGCATATTTTTCATTATAGAGGACCTGGATTCAAATCCTGACTCCACTACTTAGTGGCTCAGTGATCTCGGGCAAGTTTCTCCAATTTCCTAAGCCTCCCTAAGTAATATGGCGGTAATAATAGAGCATAACATATGTAAAGGTGCTTAGCATAGTGCTGGGCACATCACAAACATTTAATGTATGTTACTATTATTGAAATTAATAATAATAATAATAGCTTAAAGAGGGCTCCTGGATGGCTCAGATGGTTAAGCATCTGCCTTCAGCTCAGGTCATGATCTCCAGGTCCTGGGATCGAGGCTCCCTGCTCAGAGGGGAGTCTGCTTCTCCCTCTGCCTCTCCCCATTGCTCATGTGCGCTCTCTCTCTCTCAAATGAATAAGTAAAATCTCTTTTAAAAAATAATAGCTTAAAGAGTAGGAGTCATAAGCATGGACTCTGGTCCTGGATCTACAACCTACTGTTCTCTGTTCCTTTACTGTAAAACGGAAATAACCGGGTACTAGTACCTGTGTCCCCTACCCTGCAGGGTCTTTGGGGCAGACATGCCCCTTCCAAAGATGTCCACATCTTAATTCCTGGAACTGGTGAATATGTTACCCTACATGGTAAAAGGGACTTTATAGATCTTGAGATGGGAAGATTCTCCTGGTTTGTCCAGGTGGACCCAATGTAATCACAAGGAGGACAGAAGAAGTAGGGTCAGTATTAGGAGATGTGAGAATGAAAGCAAGAGGCCGGGCTGATGGAGGCAGGGGTCATGAGCCAAGGGAAGCAGGGGCCTCTAGAAGCTGAAAAAGGCAAAGAAATGTGTTCTCACTCAGAGCGTCCAGAAGGAACCAGCCCTGCTCACACGTTGACTCTGGCTGATTTCAGACCTCTGATCTCCAGGACTGTAGGAGAGTTAATGAACGTTGTTTTCAGCCACTGTGTTTGTGGACATTTATTCCAGCAGCCATAGGAAACTAATACGGGATCCCATGAGACAGCGTGTCAGTGTCAAAACCACAGGACCTGTTCATCACTGCAGCCATGACCCTAGGCTTGGGTCACGAGAACTAAAAACACAGGCTGACAGGATCATAGGAGATTTTATTGGCATGTGCAGAACCATGGGAGGAGGCAATGCCCAAGCCGAGCCTGAATCAGAGAGACTTTCACAAAGATTGTGTAAGCTCCAAAATTACAGAAACCTTTCAAGTCCCTTCCCACCATTTCTATCTCCTCCTCAACATGCCACTGAAACCACCCACACCCATATGACAGACTCGGGGAGCTGGAAGAAGAGGACACATCCACCTCTCTGCTGGGACATCTTCCCTCATTGCTTAATATTTCAAATAACCCAAATCAGATTACTCTATGACCTCCATGCATCAAACCACGGTTTGATTATGCCATTATAGATCATGCCAAAAGTGATGGAAGAGATAGGTCTTCTCCACTCAAGACCCTTTCCTCTAGAAGGCTAGGACCAGGCACTTCCCTTGGAAGCATGTTTGGTTAGCAGAGGAAATAAACCTTTATTAGCTATCTAACAGCAAGGACAAAGAAAAGCCACGACATGGGTGTGTGGTCCATCAAAGCATCCCCCGCCCCAAGCCCACAAGATGTTGCTTATGCTTAGCAAGGAGTTCAGAAAGTCTGAATGTTACCTGTTTGCTCAAATGTCACTGCTAATTTGAAATTAATGTTAGGCCTCTTTATGATTAAGGACAATATAATTCAACAAGGATGCTACACCTACGTTGGTGTGGTGTTTAGTCTATATATTGGTCAGATTTCCACTATACCAATGCTGCATAACAAACATTTCCAAATTTTCAATGACTCCTAATGCCGAACATGTGTTTCATACTCGTAGGCCTATAGGTCATCTACAGTTCAGTTGATTTTGACTGGATTAAGTTGGGCCAGGCCAACTCCAGGCTAATTTAGGTAGAAACCAGGTCGGGGGGAACCTGGGTGGTTCAGTCAGTAAGCATCTGCCTTCAGCTCAGGTCATGATCTCGGGGTCCTGGGATAGAGCCCCGCATCGGGCTCCCTGCTCGGCGGGAAGCCTGCTTCTCCCTCTCCCACTCCCCCTGCTTGTATTCCCTCTCTTGCTGTGTCTCTCTCTGTCAAATAAATAAATAAAATCTTTTTTTAAAAAGTAGAAACCAGGTCTGTTCCATGTGTACTTATTCTAGGACCTCTGGTCTCAAACTTCCTCATGGAGAACAGAAGCTCAACAGTGCTGGCAAGAGCTTGCCACAGCTCCAAAGATCTTGTCTTAGGATGAGCACACAATTATTTCCACCCACATTCTATTGACCAAAGCAAGTCACATGGCTAAGTCTAAAGTCGATGGGAAAGTATATTCTTCCCACAGGGAAGCCATGGAAAAGGCCAGAAGGAAAGGAGAATTGAGGGAAAACAATACAATATAACACAATGAAAGAATCTCTGATATATTCACACTATCACCCAAATGCATCCTCCCAGACCAAAATTGTTCTAGAAACAAATGCTTGCTGGCATCCTCCTCTCCCAACTTTATGGGGTCCCTGCCACATTTCTACAAGAAAGAGGTTGCTACATGGAGATATCATCTCTAGAGAGAAGAGACTCCAAAGAGCGTCCTCAGTGAGAGAGTCCTTAAACATTACCTTGTACTAACAATTCCTTGTACAGATGGGAAAACTGGGACTTGGACAGGTGCCAGGTCTTGTCCAATGTCACAGAGACATTCAGCTCAGGGGCTCTAGAGTCAGTTTGCCCAGGTTCTATTTCTGGTACCACCATTTTTTAAGGTGTAATCTTGGGTAAATTACCATAATCTCTCTGCACCGACTTTCTCATTTATAAATGGGGAAAATAATAGCTCCTACCTCATAAAGGTATTATGAGGATTGAATATTGAAACACTTGGAACAGTAAATGATAGGTACCCAATAATCAGTGGCCACTATCATTATAATAATTCTGTAAATAGTTATTATTACAATAATTCACTCTCATGCCATGAAGGATACAGATAGAAATAAGCAAATTCACCACCTGAAATGTTCTTCAGTAGAGGAAATCACAAGAGGCAGAGGGCGGGTCTAATTTTGCCCAGAATGGGAAGAAAAAAGACTAGGGAGACTTCCCCAAAGAGCTGTAATCTGAACCTAGTCCCAAATACTGTGCAGAAAGTTTTTCAGATGGATAAGAGGGTAAAAGAGATTCCTGCAAAGGGGGAAAAAGCTTGTGCAAAGGCCCTGAGATATGAAATGATAGCTCAAAGCATGTTTGGAAAACACGAGCAAGTCCAACTAACTGGAAGACCTGTTAGGTAGTGACAAGAGGAGGGCAGGGGTCAGATGCTGGAAGCTCAGAATGCCAGGTAAGAATTCCTCCTATTGGCCTGTGATCTCAAACTTTCCCTCATAAGAAGCACTAGAGGCAGGTGGAAGGAAATACTGCCTGTAGGGGTCCAGACAAATGCATTTCTTTATATATTTGAAGTCTCCACTTTTACCTTAATTCCTATAAATTTGTGTCTTGTTTAATATTATATCCACGTTTATTCACTCACTTAACAAACACTTATTAAGTGCCTACTGAGTGGCACTTAGAATACAAGTAAATAAAACCAATGTTCTTGCCCTTGTAGGTCTTTCATCTAGTCAGGGAGGGGAAAATGGTGGTGGAGAGAGAAAGGCAATAAATAATAATGAGGATAGATAGATCAATTAGATTGATCAATAGATAGATAATTGTTTCAGTGTGTTAAACGATGATAAATGTTTTGGAAAATAGGAAAATTAGAGCAGAATATGGTAGGCAGTCATTAAATTATGAAGTAATGAATGAATTAAGATGAATGGAAGGAAGGAAGGAAGGAAAGGAAAGGAAGGAAGGAAGGAAAGAAAAGAAAGAAAGAAAGAAAGGAAGGAAGGAAGGAAGGAAGAAAGAAAGATGGATGAAAGGATGGAAGGAAAGAATGAAGGAAGGGAGGAAAGAAGGATGGATGGATGGATGGAAGGAAAGAACAAAGGAAGGAAGGAAAGATGGAAGGATGGAAGGAAGGAAAGAGGGAAGGAAGGAAGGAAGGAAGGAAGGTAAGATGGAAGGAAAGATGGAAAGAAGGAAGGAAGGAAAGTTGGAAGGATGGAAGGAAGGAAAGATAGAAAGATGGAAGGAAGGAAAGAAAGAAGGGCGGGAGGGAGGGAGGGAGGGAGGGAAGGAGGGAAGGAAGGAGGAAGAAGAAGGCTGGCTAAGTGGTGGGGAACCAGAGAAAATTTGAAGCAAGGCAATGACAACACTCACATGTGTCAGCCCCCTGCCTCCTGAAGCTTCCACTCCCAGAACCGGAGGTGCTGTTCTGCACACTTGGGGTCAGGGGAAGGTGAGGCCTGCCAGAGCAGGTTCCCCAGATCTTACCCGTCCCCAAGCAGGTCATCAGCTTGTTACCCACACTTCAAGTACGGCTGAATTTCCAAATGCGCGGTTGATATAAATACCCTCTGGGCACACAGCAGTTAATGAATAACTTGGTTAAATTGCAGCAGAGAGAGGACGCTCTAAAACTGGAGGTGGTGATGGAAAGCTGGGGAACTTGGCCCTTATTAACGACCAAAATCCAATCTCTGAAAAGAGGGGAATGATACTCTGGGAAATGAGTTTATGATAATCATTCCTTTTGCTGGCAGAACACCCCGATGGCTTCTCCCAGACATACAGCCGCCTCTAGCCCAGCGCTCCAGGAGAGGAGGTAGGAGCCCCGGTTTCCCCACTCCCACACAGGGCGAGTCACCGTACCTCTCTGGGCCTCAGTTCCCTCATTGTGAAAATGGGGAGGCAATCCCTGAGCCTTCCTCATAGGGCTGAGTAAATTAATGGGTGGGAAAACTTTGGAATCTGTAAAAAAGAAAGAAAGGAAAGGAGGGAGGGAGGGAGGGAGGGAGGGAGGAAGGAAGGAAGGAAGGAAGGAAGGAAGGAAGGAAGGAAGGAAAGAAGGGAGAGAGAAAGAGAAAGAAAGAAAAGAAAGAGAGAAAGAAAGAAAGAGAGGAGGAAGGAAGGAAGGAAGAAAAGAAAAAGAAAGAAAAGAAAAGAAAGAAAGATGGGGAATGGGTCTATTAATTAAAAAGAAAACTAAGTATTTCCCACTTTATAAAGCACGCAGTGCAGGAGTTAAGAATGGAATCACACAGAGCTCAGTACAAACCCTGACACTGCTTCTTTCAAACTACGAGTTGGGACAAATTGTTTTCTCTCTCTCTGAGCCTCTGTTTTCTCTTCCGGTAAATGGGGTTGTCACAGTGACCCTCATGGGATTACCTGGAGCATTGACAGAGATCCCACACTTTTTGCCCAGCGCCTAATAAGTGCTTCAGGGACATGGGTCTAATGACCACTGTTGTCGCTGCTCTGTGGCCCAGCCTCCTGCCCCAAATCAGATGGAGGCTGCCCCATCTTTGGATACCGAGCGGTGGGTGCAGGTGGGAAGGGCCCTGTGCAGCACAAAAGCCTACAATATCACCCGCAGCCCTGGGGGGTCTCTTCTAGACCATTTCTGGGCGAGACAAGAGCAGACAGAAGGCAGGAACAGTGGCCTTGATCTTGCCGGTGATGTAACCACCTCCCCTCCAACTCGGGGGCGGAGATGCTGCTGGAGCTTCCCGAACAGGCTCATCTGCCCAGGTGTCTGGACACCAGGTGAAGCGCCCAGGCTCAGAGAGGACACTTTCCCCTGGGCAGACGCCAGTCACATCCCTGACGTTCAAGACAGGTCCCAGCTGCTTCCGGTAGGCCCTACAGCCCCAACGATGGGCTCCAGGCCTGCTGCCCAGGGACCCAGGGCATTTTGTGGCCCAGTGACACAGCTGGTTTGTGAAATGGGCGTTGGTGCCACAGCCCTGCGTCTGGGCTGTTTTCTCCTGGACCAATGTCCGAGAACCGGCCAGGTCTAGAGGGAGCCCCCTTCTCTGGGTCAGACCCTGTTTTGTTTTGCTGTCGTTATTGTTTTTCTTTTCTTTTTTTTTTTTTTATTGTTTTTCTTTTACTGTTTTTCTTTTTAAATGCAATGAGATGCAAGTTTCAGGACACTGAGAGAGACCAAAAGGGTTTTATTCTCCTTGGATTCCCTCCACCACACTGCGGGGTTGCTCTATTACATACGGGGCTCCTACCCTCTGCCTGTCCTTATATGAATCCCATGAATAACAGTAAGAACAGCTTACACTTGCGCTGAGTCCGCCAGGTGCTGGCCACTGTTCCAAGTGCTTTACCTGCACCAACTCACTTAATCCTCATCAGAGGCTGTTGGGTTCTGGGCCCTAGAGCCAGTGGGGCTCCCATCAGTCAAAGAGGGGCTCCCCCTCACGCCTGCAGCTGAGCAGCGGGGACAGATTCAAGTGCATGTTCTGGGGGGTGGGGGGGGTTGGTCTGACCTTGTATATTGCCCTCCTCGGGGGAGAAGTGATGGGCCCCGGAATGACCTGAAATCCCAGCTCCTTTAATACCCTGCAAAGTCCCTGTGACAAATTTCACCATGTTCTTCCATGAATTCTATTTTTTAAAACCCCCAAGGTGATTCTAAACAAGAAGAAACTTTGACTAGGGAAGTTGCCAGCCTTTTGGGCTCCGGTTTCCCACTGCAGAGACACCATCTGTCGGACGACCTGTTGCTTTTGCACGACTTGGTTCAAAGTGGGGTCTCGAGTCGGAAGCTATAAATCTCTTCTGCTCCTCAAGAGAAGGAAAAAAACCATTGCCTATTGGTGTCAGGAGGTCTCAGGCCCCTAAAACCGTTTCTGAGGTCTCCTGCAAGCGGTGCCCGCCCCCTTGAGGGCTTTCAGCTGAGGGCTCCGGGAGCTGGGCTTGGAGGGCAGCTGTGGGGCTGGGGGCAAGGAGCACGAAGCGGCAGGACCAGGACCTCACACCAGTGCTACCCTGCTCTGAGCAGGATATGGTAGGCAGTCATTAATTGGACTGGGCGCGTGGGGGCCGCTCCCTCTGTGTGACCTTAGGCCAGGCTGAGTCTCTTCTGAGTTTCAGCTTTGCCCTTTGAAAAATGGCAATAATGTTGGATTGATCCTGCCCCCTGCCCTGCCCAGCTCCTGGGCTGTTATAGGATCATGAGAGAGGGATGTTGTAGAAATGACTAGAAGAGGGGCGCCTGGGTGGCTCAGTTGGTTAGGCGACTGCCTTCAGCTCAGGTCATGATCCTGGAGTCCCGGGATCGAGTCCCGCATCGGGCTCCCTGCTCGGCAGGGAGTCTGCTTTGCCCTCCGACCCTATCCCCTCTCATGTGTTCTCTCTCATTCTCTCTCTCTCAAATAAATAAATAAAATCTTAAAAAAAAAAAAAAAAAGAAAGAAATGACTAGAAGACCTAACCATCCCATTCACATGTAGATGATGACAATTAATGGTGGGGGTGACAGCAGCCTGGCACTTGGAGCCCTTAGCCAGAAGCTGGAGGGTGGGTTGGATCAGCACGCTATGTGACCCTAGATAACGCACCAAACCTCTCTGGGCTCTGATGTTCGCTCCCGTCAAATGTAGATAGATAAGGGGTGTAGGAGGACTCTGAACACCTGTTTGCCAGGACTGTCCTCTAGTCAATACTGAATTGACAAGAGCTTTTCTGACGATTGCCAGAGGGAGACTTTCGCCCTGAAGGGTAAACTCCGGGTCAGCAGAAACAGGTGAATCCAAATCCTCACAGTCCTCACCCTCATAACAACGACAAAATAAAAGCCCTGATTTTTAAAGAGAGCAAGAGGCTAAGTACTGATTGATTTGTTGGCACCTACTAAGTGCCCAACACATAAAACCTGAAGATTATAATAATGACAAGAGTGGCAGCCGAAATACATAAGTAGAAGGTATAAATTACTTATGTGCTGAGCATGGTACTGAGTGCTTCACATGCATTATCCCACCGAATCTTGCTGCAAAATAATGGGATTCAATTAGTATTTTTACTATTATTTTCATTCTATAGATAAATAAATTGATGCTCAACAATATACCGTCATTTGGCCAAGGTCACATCTTGGTGAGCGGTGGATGGAAGCCAAGTCTGCCTTGGGGAATAAACCCTTGGATACTAACACTGCCAGGCACAGGATTTGTCCATAAGACAAGGGCAGACGTGGGGTGGGTGGAGGTAGCCTCCACCACTCAGCGTTCCAGGACAGGGAGCAGAGACAGCCTCTGGAAGCTGAACACCCAGACCGAGCCGGGCAGAGGGAGGCTCCTGGCTCCTCTCCTCCTCCATCAGCCCAGGCAGGCTGGGTGGTGGGGAAAGGAAGAGAGTCAGGGGCAGGGTAGACAGAGCATCCCAGAGCCAGGGAGGGGGCAGGGGTCTCCACCCTGCCAAGAGGCACGTGGCCACAGGGGTCACTCGGGCTCTCACCCCAACCATTCCAGCTTTGGATAGCTCAGCCAAGTTCACCGATCATTCGCTCAATGATAATTAGTGGCTTGGGGAAGGGGTATAGATCTAAGACTAAAGACAAGTCTGTCCATTCACAGTATGTCCAGACCCCATCTCTAGCAAAACCCAAATTGAAAAAAACATTTTTTTAAATGACAGCCCATCTCAAAGGTGTGAAGAGGTGAGGTTGATCTTAGCAACAATAGTCCAGTTGTCCAGCTGTCCGGTGTGGCTGGTGCTAACCCACCACCATCAATGTTGCCCCTGCAAAGGAGTCACCACGGAAGGCTCGAGGTGCCAGGCCTTCCACTGTGGCCGGGTCTGCTTTGGGAGTTGCTTTCCAAGCTATTTCTGAATCCCACAAGGAAATTCTCTATCTGTTAGCTGACCTTACATTTGCCAAGCTGGTCCCCTAGTTCACATGATATATTATTAGGAGGATGGGGATCGGGGGACGTGAGATCCTGCTGCAGCAGGAAGGATTCAGGTTAGACCGCAAGATGCACTTCCAGTCACAATGGCTGGGGCAGGGCTAACCCCTGAGCAAGGCTGTGCCATCCCAACCTGAGAAGCTCCTCTCTTGTCTCTTGGCCCCTCTGGCGCTTGCATCCATACCTCCCCACACTGCTCTGGGTGTATTACCCCCCGGGAAGGATTCATCATCAGATCCCAGAGCCCGAAGCCACCGCTTAGTTTAATGCATGTTGGGTCTGCCCCTCCGCGCTGAGAGCAGGCAACTCCAGCTCTGTCTCTCTCTGTTCCTGGCACCTGGCATGACACCTGTGTGCAGCAGGTGTCCGATGGTGCTTCCAGTTTGCCGGGGACTTTCAAGGTGGCAGCGGCCCAGCTGTCACTAGTGGGGGGCAGTGGTGGAGGGGAGGGCCACACACCAAGAACTCGGCATAGCAATCCCATTTAATCCTCCTGACGCCCCTGCCCTCCCTATTGAGCTGAACTAGCTCTGGTTTAAGGAGGACCAAACCGGGGCACCAGCAACCTCCTCCGGCCCTTCCCCATCTCAGACATGAACACAGCCGGCCAAGACGGTGACTCTTCGTTCCAGAGTCACTTTTGATGGAAACTCAGAAACTCAGATTCATCCTCCAAGAACAGGCTTCACTGTTTGCCTGCAGTCTCTCTGAAGGCAGGGGCTGGGCTGGACTAAAAATAAGACTACGAATAAGAACAATAGCTGACGCTTACCAAGCACGGCTCTGCATGCTTCAGGCACGCCGATTCCATCCATCCCGCAGGGGACTGAGGCACGGGGGTTAACCACTTGCTCGAGCCGACTCAGCCAGGAAAGCCGGAGGGGAGGGGACGCACATAGTCTTAGGCCAGACCACAAGCCCCGTACCCCTGTGCCATCCCGCCCGCCCCCTAGCTCTCTGGGGAACATGCTTTACACAGAGGGGTGCCCATAGCCTTCCCTTCCACAGAGGCCCAGAGAAGCCAAGTCACCAGCCTGACTTCACACAGCAAGGCTTGTTGACCACAGGTCCCTAGCCCCACCTACCTTGGCAGTAGGAGGGAAATAGGTAAGATGCATCCACGCCAGGTCCTGGGCTTGGCACTTCTTCCACCCAGATCTCGTTGGATGCTGACCGTCTTATGAGGCCATAGGATCCCTGTGATATGGATGACACAGCAGAGAGGTTAGGACACCTGCTCCCAACAACGCAGGGGCCTGGCTCTCTACACCCACGCCGTGGCCGCCGGGCCCTTGCCATTAGGGAGGGTCTCCCTGTCCCCGGGAGGGATAAACGGGCCATCGGTCCCTTCTCCCCTCCTTTTCTTGGCTTCTTAGCGCTAATTGATGGACGGGAAGCAGAGTCTGAGATGATGAAGGCCAGGTATTAAGAGAAGGCGGGAGAAGGGAAGAGGGGGGCGGGGCTGTACGTACTAATTGTTCTAACAGGAGGTTGCTTTCCATTTCCTTGCAGAAGGGAAGGCTATGTTTAATTAACTCTGCTTGTGTGCTGGGGACAGGGCCTGATTGAAAATGAGCTCCGGGGCCTCTGTTCCAAGGCGGAGGGCCCAGCAGCCTCACAAACGGACCAGCTCCATCAACATCTGGGCACCAAGTCCTCCGAGGCAGAGAGGCCCACTGGCTCTGCGCTGTTAGTTCTCAGCACCCCCTCCCCGAAGCCGCCTCCCCGCTCTGTACCAGCCTGCAGGCTTCGCATGAGTGAGCGCCTCTCCCAGTCTCTGCCTCTGCCCTTTCTTTTCTTCCCTGGGCTGGCGCAGACGCTTCCGCTCGCCTGTCTTAGGTTGGCATTATTTGGTGGCAAGAAACTGAAGCCCGCTCTAGCTTCGCTTAAGAGGACTGGATTATCAGGCTGGGAGGGGGCCCCCATGAACCCCAGAGGCTGGAAGAACAGCTGGGCCTCTAGAACTCAGAAACGGGAACAAATCCGTCCAAACCAGGTTCATTCCCACTCTCCCCACCCGTCCCCCGCCCCCCAAACCCGACTGCAGTTTCTTAGCCCCGCCTCTTTCAGGACCTGCCCGGTCCCCCTTCCTTCCGCGGCATGCGCTTCTCTAGGACCTCCCATGCTTCACAAGCTGTGGCTCCCATTCTCCGGTTCCGTTTGTTTAAATTCTTGAAAGCAAGAGTCTGATTGGCCCAGCTCCTTGGTCAGGTGCTCATTCTGGTCCAATCAGCCAGGGTCAGGGGAGATGGGTCACATGACTGCCCCTTCCGGTTCAGGAGGAGGTTGGCTCTCTGGAGGGCGTGGGGATCTCAGGGTTCAAGGGCCACCTTCAGGCTCTCCTCTTAGGAGCTGCTCCCCTGTCTGACTCCCCCTCTGGGGTT
The DNA here is from genome assembly GCF_011800145.1 of Mirounga leonina. Classification (NCBI taxonomy): domain Eukaryota; kingdom Metazoa; phylum Chordata; class Mammalia; order Carnivora; family Phocidae; genus Mirounga; species Mirounga leonina. The sequence continues at coordinate 81,451,875 of NW_023270447.1, forward strand.
GGTAACCCTTCCTCTGGCTTCCGTTGACCTTTTTACCACCCACCAGCTGCGTGACCCTGGCAAGTTACTAACCCTCTCTGTGCCTCAGCTTGCTCACCTGTAAAATGAAGGCGATACCTGCACTCCCCTCCTGGGTTGTTTTGAGAATTTAAGACAAAGAGGCAAAGCCCTTAGCAGAGCCCCTCGGGCACATGAGAAGCGCCTAGATATATGAGCTTGAATTTGGTTGTGACCATTGTTTCATCTTTTAGAGTGTTTCTCACATCATTGGGAATAATTTCCTCCTGTCTGTCTCACCTGCCATCCTGGGCTGCCCCCTGGAGACACCCACGAGTCTAGCTATTTGCACCTGGCATAAGGCAATTGCTCAGGAGATGCCTGATGGCCAGATACGGACAATCACTTCCATTTACCGAGCATCTACTATGGGCTCAGGCAGGAGCACCCCTTGGGACCTGGGTCCTTGACACATGTTTGCTGAACAAATCCAGTAGCATGTGCTTTATAAACCCTCACGTGTAATCCCTGCCACAGCTTTGGGAAGTAAGAACTTGCTCGTCTCCACTTTACAGAAGGAGGGTTCACCATCCTTAGTGAGTCTGGAGGGGCCCAGGGTTACCGGCCATTAAGGGGTGAGGAAGGACTGGGACCCAAGGTTGTGAGCGCTGCCCACTGAGATCCTCGCTGGGCCGGCCTCACAGTGACGCTGCAAACCGTTTAATAGGGCCTAAAGGCACCGGATCGAGTGGGATGGAAGGCAGGTGGGCAAAAGTCCTCCACCCAGCCAAGACAGTCCCGGAAGAGATCGTTGATGGGGGTTCCAGGGAGATGTCAGAATCACTCGGCCCTGAAAAACAGAAGCAGTTCCGGAGCCAGGTCCACGTGCAAGTGTGCCTACAGGCACGTGTACCTGGGCGGCCTCTATGGGTGAATGTGTGTCCATGCACCTGTGTGTCTGAGAGTGGACCCATGCATGTCCTCTCTGTGGCCCTCTGATGGTTCCAGGAGATGCCATGTGCTTTCTTTTGTTGTCTGATTCTTCAAGACATTCAGATCTGGAAACCTCTTTCTCCCTTAGCCCCAAACTAGGATTCAGGGTTCTGGTCCCAGCACTGTCACAGCCTTGCTGTGTGACCATGGGCAATTCCCTTCCCCTCTCTGAGTCTCTATATAGTGGTGGAGTTGGGTGACATTATCTGTAAAAACCCCTGCAGCTCAGAGCAGTGGGGAGACCCAGGGGTGTGGGGACCGGGTGCCTCACCTCACCCCTCCACGCAGAAAACGCCTGGCCGGGGACCTTGGTGGGGGAGGAGTGGGGAGGAGGGACTGGAGCCTGTGTTATTTTTAGTTCCTGAAGAGGAGCCTCTTGCCAGTCTCTAGGCCCTCTGACCCCAGGCTCGCTCATCTGAAGGGTGCGCCAACTGCTTAATCAGGCTGCTCTCAGCACAGCTGATTAATAGAGGTTCCTGCTTTTAAAAAAAGAAAGAAAGAAAATGCGTCTGTAAATCAGCTGTTTATTTAACTTTCCCTGGCATTTAATGATTGCGAGGCTTGGGAGAGGGGGAGAGATGGAAAATTAATTTGAGTCTTGCCAGAAAAGCCAGTCAGGGAAATAATGAACTTCCTGGTCTTCCGGAGAGCAGAGATGGGGTGAGGGGGGAGCCAGAGTCCCCGGGCCTCCACATCCTGGCCTCGGGCTGGGCTGTGCTGAGTGACATGCCGAGTGCCTGCCCTCTCGGAGCCTGCCAGCGTGGCAGGCTTTCGGCACCTTTCGAGATGCAAAGTCTCATCAAAAAAATGTGCCCCCAATCTTGTTACTGGATGGAAGCACAGGCCTGGCATGGTACAAGAAATTGCGGGCAACCATTGTTATGAGTTCCTGGGCTCGCGTGCTCAGATATTCAGCAGAATCCCAACCCCCCCCCACACACACACAAGATGGCGGCATCAAGTCTGGAGAGCAGGTGGCATGAGAGATGGATGATGTCAGAGTGGAAGAGCTGGCTGGGCTTCAGAGTTCATCTAGCCAGGGCTCCTTATCTTACACTCACGGAAACCGAGACCCAGAGGGAGGCAGTAGCGTGTCCAAGACTACGAAGTGAGTATGGGACGGACTGGAGCTCAAACCCACATCTCTCCTTTCCCCACCTCCTATCTCCCATTAGAGCATGTGCCTACAATAACTTTGCTATGGACTGAACGCTTGTGTCCCTCCCCAGTTCAGATGTTGCAGCCCTAATCCTTCATGGGATGGTACTTGGAGCTGGGACCTTTGGACATAATTGGGTTTGGCTGAAGTCATGGAGGTGGAGCCCCCATGATGGGATCGGTGCCCTTATACGGGGATGAGGGGACCGGGGCTTTCACTGCTCTCTGCCATGTGAGGACACGCAAGGAGACAGTCATCTGCAAGCCAGGAAGAGGGCTCTCGCCAGAATGCAACCATCTGGCACCCCAATCCAGGACTCCCAGCCTCCAGAACTGGGAGAAATAAAGGTCTGTTGTGTAAGCCACCGGGTCTATGGTATTCTGTTAGAGCGCCCGAAGCTGACTAAGACAGACCCCCTTGGTTGTAAGTAACATGAGCTATGGAGGTGATTATGCAAGGGTCCCATGGCTGATTCTCATTGGACCACCTTGGATCACATGCCATTCTGGAGCCAATCCCGTAGCCAGGAGAGGGGACTATACTGATTGGCCAGATGCGGGTCAGGTGACCCAACCTTCCCTGACACCCACATCTGCTTCAGCCACGTGGTGCCCCGGCCACTTCTGCCTGCACCTGGCACTCTCCCACCTCTGGGTCTTTGTGCACGTTGTCCTCTCATCCAGGGTATCTGATGAGATTCTACAGGGCCCAGTGCAGATACCACCTCCTACAGGAAGCCTCCTGTGATCCTCCTGGCCCCAATGTCATCTCTTCTCTCTCCTCTGACTCCTGTTGTCATCAGCCCCTCCTTGATGGCACGAGCAGCTTCAGTGTGTTACAGTTAGCCAGGCTCATGCCTGTCTCACTCCTAGACTCTTTGAGAGAAAGGACTTTGTCTTATTTATCTCTATTTCCCCAGCCCTCAGCCCTGGCTCATAGTAAGGTAAGTAAGGTTGAATGAATGAATGAATGAATGAATGAATGAATGAATGAATGAATGAATGAATGAATGAATGA
>NW_023270447.1:81455050-81456142 GCF_011800145.1 Mirounga leonina
TGAATGAATGAATGAATGAATGAATGAATGAATGAATGAATGAATGAGAATTCATACAGATGATTCAGAAATCAGAAACAACAATCTCCAGGCAGGTATCCACACTCCTCTTTGATAATACAAACCCTTGTTTGGCACCTGGCCATGTCAGGAAGTCCTTCTTGGTATCTGATTTAAATACTTCCTGCTTTTTTCGGGGGAAGGGGCTCTATAGAGACAGTCACCACTCTTCCCAAGAAGATCTTTTGTGCTTTGTTCTGACTGCTTCCCTCCCCAAGCCAAATCCTTTACTGCGGGATTCAGCACACACAGGCTGTGGAATGTGGGAGGTGGGAGCCAGCCCAGCAGCAGCCCCACTGGGATGGTGTGTTCCCAGGAGAGGCCTGGAGGCTGGTACCCGAGAAATGCTGCCGTCTTTCCCCTGGATCCTTCTGGCAAGCCCCGCTCTGTGCCTCTCCCCTCCCTTTCAGCAGTCTGTCAGCAGCTGATGGACAGGAAGCTGTCATCCTCTTCTCCCACCCCGCATCACCACCACGTCCCCCACCCGGCCCCCTCCTGGCTCCAGGAAGCTGGGAAGCTATTCCTAACGAGTTGGCACTCAGCCTGGCTTTCCCCACTCGAGGGAAAGCAGCTCTGGGCATGCTGTGCCAGGATGCTGATGAGGGAAAAGAGCCTTCTCCCCACATAGAAGGCAGCAGGGAGGGCCTGGGGCTCAGTTTACCCTCATCTGGACCCCAGTGGTAAGCTGTCCCTGAGTGTCCCAGCCTCCTCCAGGATCGGAAGGTCCCAAGACCTCTGTGTCCCTGAGCTCTTCCCAGTAAACCACGGAATATGGGAATTGGAGAAGGGCTTAAGGATCACCTTATAGACAGAAAAGCAAGGCTGGGGTGTAGCAAGATGAGGGGTAGAATCCCTCTCAGGGCAGAGCAGAGATTTGCTCTCAGTGCAGAGGGACCATCTAAAGTGGACTCAGAGACCCTGTCGGTGCAAGCACCCAGGACCCCTCTCTGTGCAAATTGTCAGCTCCCCAGTGATATTGTGAGCTCTAAAAAGCACACACTGTGTGTCTCTCTCAGCGCCATAATCTTTTTT
>NW_023270447.1:81456152-81484066 GCF_011800145.1 Mirounga leonina
AGAGCACAAGCAGAGGGAACGGGAGAGGAAGAAGCAGGCCAATGCGGGGCTCGATCCCAGGACCCTGGGATCATGACCTGAGCCGAAGGCAGACACTCAATGGACTGAGCCACCCAGGTCAGCGCCATAATCTTAACGCCTGGCGTTGTACCCCACCTACAGTAGGTGCTCAGTTAACAGTTGCCGAATGAAGTATTACAGGACGAGCTTCGTTTATTAAGCTATAGCCAGTGTGGCTTTAATCTCAGGTAAATACTTGATCTCCTTTACTCTTTTTGAACCATTGAGACTAACTGGAATCCCGCACAGCCTTTGGCACCCTCGAGACCCAGAGCACTTGTGTTAGGAAACAATGAATCTGAGCAAATTATCTCATACCCACTGCGTATCCATTCATGGATCCATTCATTCATCCCACAAGTGTTTACTGGACACCTACTATGTGCCGGGCACTGTTCTAGGGGCCGGGGGGAGGGTACAGCAGCCAACAAGACTTGTGAAAATTGCCACCCCTGCAACTTGGCCCTCACCCTAAGCAGATAAAGAAACACACGAGGTGGTGGAAGGGAGAGGTCAGTGGGGGGTGGGGGCTGTTATTTTCCCTAGGGTCGTCAGGGAAGCCTTCCCAGCTGAGGTCACACATAAAGAGTTGGGAAGGAGGTGAAGTATCGGGGAAGACCTTCCAGAAAGAAGAACCCCAAGGGCTAAAAGCTGGAGGCAGGAGCACGCCAGGTATGTTCCAGGAAGAGCAGGAAGGTCCGTGGAGTGAAAGTGGACGAGCCAGAGGGAAAGTAGCAGGGATGAGGTCAGACAGTGGTGCAGGGACCAGCCAGATCCCCCAAAGGCCAGAGGTGCCACAGGAAGCACTTGGGTGTTCTCCTGAGTATGGCACAATCAGTTGAGCACCTACTGTGTGCCACTCATGGATCGTGCCACCATAGCCCCGTCATTTTGTGACCGTGGTGGTTGCCCTCTGTTGAGGTCCCCGGGGCCAAATGTACCGGTAAGTTATGGGAGAGAACGTATGTACCTATTGCTCAGGCTTGAGCTCCCAATCTGGCCCGATCCCCATGTTCATCTTTAGCTCAAAAACACAGGGGCCTTAAGGACAGAAATGGTTGGGGTGTCACCAACACACATCAAGCCCCCATCCCGTGCCAGCACATCACCCCACCTGTGCGGCAGAGCTGTGCGAAGCATTGCTAGCCATGGTTCCCAGATGGTCCGGAGTACTTCTTCATCGGGAATGGCTTCCCAGCTTCCTGGAGCCAGGAGGGGGCCGGGTGGGGGACGTGGTGGCAATGCTGGATGTGGGAAGAGGATGACAGCTTCCCATCCATCAGCAGCTGACAGACTGCTGAAAGGGAGAGGAGAGGTGTAGAGCTGGGCTTGCCAGGAGGATCCAGGGGAGAGGCATGGCACTTCCCCGGCGCCAGCCTCCGGGCCTCTCCTGGGAACATGCTCATTTGGCGGGGCTGGTGCTGGGCTGGCTCCCTGCTCCTCCGGGAGAAGACATTCTAGCAGCTGAGTTGCAGAGAAGTGAGGGACTTGGCATGGGGAGGGAGGAGATCAGAGCATACCCCAAAGGTTGCTGGTGGTCCGGATTCGAACCCAGGTCCATCTGGAGCCAAAGCCAGGGATGCTTCCTAAAGCAGCTGGCATGCTCCCGCTGCCCTGCCCAATTCCCTCCCCACCAGCGAGCTGAAGGAAGGGCCCCTGCTCTCCCAGTTGGTGTTGGGCAGCCTTCTCTCACCCATAGGAGAATTATTTTGAACTCAGGAAATGCAAACCCCTTTCAGTGTTCATCAAAATGAAAGCACTCTTCCAGAAGGAGAGGACCAAACCTGTCAGCCGCCCGCCCTCCCCCGCCCGCCCGGGTCCTGGCATTCGGAGATAGGGACTCGCGGAAGGCACGACTCTAGGGCGTTGGGACTCCAGGCGCTTTGGCAGCAGGATGAACGACTGAGATATTCCGGGCAGGGGCCCCTCCCAGCAGCCATCGTTCACACCATACGGGCTGCTGCCTACTCATTTGTACAAAAGGCTGGGCTTGCGCATATGTGGGTTCCTGCAAACAGTTTTTAAAAAGCATTAATCCTAGGGAAAGTCTATTCGTGGACTCCTAATGCTGGAGGATCCTTGGAGAGCGTGCTAGTCCAATGCTTCCATTTTCAAATGGGGAAACTGAGGTCCAGGGAGAGGAAGTGCCTTGTCCAAGGTCACAGGACTGTGGTTCAGGGGCAGAGGAGACCTGATTGGCTGCCTCCTGCCCGAGGCTCCTTCCCACAGCATCACATGGTCTAACTCACTTCCGAAGTCTTGCCACTTCTTAGCTGCGTGACCTTCAGTAAATGCTTTAACGTCTCTGACCACTGACTTCCTCGTGACAATAGTACCTGCGTCACTGGCTGTAGGTTAGCGGGGTGCTTGGCACAGAGTAAGTGCTCGATAATAATTGTGAAGTGATCCACTCCCTCATGTCGCAGGGCCGCTTTCCACTGCCTCATCTCCTGTGACTCAAAGAGCATCACCTCCAGGTCCCAGCAAACACCAGCCCCTCCAGGAGAGAACTGGGGCCGCAAGACAACCCCAGGCTGCAGGAACTCCTTCCCGTCCACCCCACTGCCTTGGTTCCCCGTGCCGCTCTACTGTGCCTGGTAGCTCAGAGCACCGGGCACCTGCGGCAGGAGAGTACCGGGGAGGGGAAGGGCAGGAGGCGACCGGGCCAGTTGCTCCCCAAGCCCTGCAGTGCAGACCTGGGCATGAGGACGGTGTCTGTGAAATGCCACAGAACCAGGCAGTAACAGGGGGTCAAACAGAAAAGCAGGGCAAACCTCCAACTCCAAGGCATAGGGACAGCCCCAGCCGCCGTGATGGGAGCCAGAGGGCTGGGGCTTGGAGAGGTGGGTAGGGAGGGATGGTGGGGAGAGCAGAGATGGTCAGGACTCAAGGACTCCACTCACTGCAGCGGTCTTAAGAGATCCTCAGAGGTGTCCTTGAGGGCCTGCCATTTGGGAAGCCTTGCCCCGAGCGGGGACACAGGATAGAGGGTGCCATCTGCTGGCCCCTGGGATCCACGGCCTCCGTGCCCAGAGACCCACCAAGACCCAAAGCCTTCTAGCGCCTGGCAAGGAACCCCTTGCCTTAACAATAAGAAAAGAGTGTCCCAGCACAGGGAGAACAACCCTTCTCTGACTATCCCCACCCTTAAGTACATGTGGCTGTTGAAGGTGGACTCGGGAGGCAGAGTTTCCTCTTGTTGGCTCCTTCAGCCCTTTGCCCTGCGAGGGTCAAGACAGATACCCCAGAATCCCTGGACTATGTGCACTAGGGGACATTAAGTTACCAGGAGGCCTAGCAGACAACAGTGGACAGAGTTCATGCTGTTTGTTGTCCTGTAAAGGAAATATGCATGTGACGGGTAGGTAGGACTGTCCCTGCATCTGGGTCCTCTTCTCCAATGCCCTGTCCACTGGTTACTGTCTGTGTCCCAGCCATCGTCCCAAGGGCTTGACATGTTGTAATGATTCATTTAATGCTAACAGCTGCTGTACCAGATAGGTGCCATTATTAAACCCACCTTGTTACAGATTAGGAAACTGAGGCACAGCAAGGTGTCATACTTTTTCCAAGGTCACGCAGCTGGTAAGTGGTGGAGCCGAGACACACACTCAGGCAAGCTGAATCCAGAGTGCACACACTTAATCCCACCACGCTTTTCCCATCCCCTTGTAATCACATAACGCAACTGAAGGACAAATGTAAATGATTTTGCATTATCTGCTGCTTTGCATGATTGGTGACATGGCTCCGTTCCATAAGTACAAGAATCCAGGAGCTGACTGATGAAGGGGCTTACGTCCTTCCTCTAGAGAAGGGGTCACTGGGGTCAGGGTGAAGTCAAGAGAGGGGCAAGGGCAGAAAATGCCTGGGTACTTCAAAGCCACGTCCGGTGGCCAGGTTGGTCTGAAGGACCTTGAGGACAAAAGATGCAGCGAACAGCAAGTGGGGCCGGGAAGACCAGAGTCAGGAGAAGCAGAACTGGGTCCCAGCATGGATAGGTCAGGACTAGATGAGACGAGACATTACATTGTAGGAACTTCTGTAGTTATCTCTGTAATGTGCCTCCTGGACGGTCCTCAGGAAGGAATGAGGGCTTGGTGTCCCAGCTGCTGGGAAAGCTCTCTGCTGACAAAGCTTGACTGTCAGCCTCCTTCAGGGATGGCCTCAGCTGACGAGTCACCTCTCCCAAGTCTCAGCCCCCTTTCAGGGCAGCCCGCCCCCACTGACTGGTTGGCACACCGATATAAAGGTCCAGCACACCCCCAACTCGGGCAGACTCTGAAAAGCCATCCCAGCTCTGTGGCCAAGGCCATGGGGACTGCGTCCTGCCTAAGATTCTCCCTCTGGCCAGTCCTGCTTCCTTCCTCTCCTTCCCACAGGCATTGTCCCCGTGAGTACTGCTCGGACCCATCCTGCACACCATCCCACAGCTGGCTTCCCAGAGAACCCAACCTGCAACAACTTCAATGCTCCACTTGGCGGGGATGCCCAACCAGGCAGCCCCTGGCCGTGTGCACACTTGCACTTTAGATTAGCTATTTCTTAGGAAGCTGATTTTTCACCTGGGGAAAAGAGCACGGAGAAGATTTCTCAACAGCATTATTGCAAAGGCAGAACTCTCCCCTCCTGGACCCACGTCATCCATGTGGACCACTGCTTGGGACGAAACTAGAATTACAGTCAGTCATTGTACAACACACACAACTGCAGTGGGCAACTCACCCTCACCTGCTCCTCCCTGAGCTGCCGCTGCACCCATCCTGCACGTCACCATCCAGATGTTCAGTTGCCCAGCTGGGCGATTTCAGATCCGGCTTTCAAGCGTGCAGGGTCCAAGTTCACCTATGGCACCAGGAGAGGGGGGGAGTGGAGAGGCCAAGACCGGGACAGGGAAAGACAACAAAGAGAAAAGCCAGGAGGAGAGCCAAGAGAGAAGTGCAGACGGTGGCGGGGAGGGCCGCCAACACCAGCTCCAGGAGCCGCTCTGCCTTCAGAGAGGAAGGACACGCAGGCAGCTTTCTTTCCCGAAGCCAGAGCTGGATGAGGAGTTTCAAAGTTCTCTCTGCGGCCCTGGCCTGGGCTCGCCACTGACAAACAGAGAACAAATGAGAGCATTTAACCAGTAATTAAGCAATAATGGCCTGCTCGGAGGTCCCCACCAGGAAGGACACAGCCAGAGAGAGGACCTAGAGGTTCCGTGGAGGAACAGGGTAGGGAGGATCCATTTGTCAGAGTATTACAGGGAGAGAGAGACTCATTAACCCCACACTAGCCTCTGGACTTCCTTTCCCAGCGGGGATGGAGGGAGGGAAGCCTTGACAACTCCGTGCTCTCGTATAAAAGGAGCCCAGCCTCCCAACTTGGCCTCCTTCTTGGAGTTGACTCAAGGCACGAGACACCCCACTCACTATTCACGTGCCAGAGCATCCCTCGGCCCCTAGCCCATTATAGGAGGCAGAGGGGGATTGAGGGGAGGTCGCACTCCAAATGGCCCTTTACATCCCAGCACAGACTGCAACTCAGCTCAATACATGGGTATCGACATTCTTAACGGCAATGACATTAATAACAACAGTAATAGTAGCAACTTCCATTCATTAACTGCATACGATGCGCCACACGTTCTGCCGTGCTGTTCGTGTGAAAACCCTGCAGACAGGTTCTCTTACTATCCCGTGGTGCAAGTGAGGACACGGGTACACGTGGGGCTCAGAGAAGTTAAGTTAACTGTGTCCAAGGTCACCCAGGGCCTAAGAGGTACTAGCAGGACACAGACTCGCACGGGACTCCACAGTCCGGCTCAGGCTCCGTACCACCCAGCTGCTGCTTCCCATCAGGGCTGGCCCTGGAGGTTCTTTGATATGTTACCTGGAGTCACAAAGGGGAAGGAAAAAAAAAAGAATCCGATCGTCAACTACATCTGGAAAATGTTAGCTTATCCTGGGATTTCTCAAGGCGTTGTCAATGTCGGGGATCCCTGAGGCTTTTGGCCAAGGAACGTTTTTCTGGGGGGCCAGCTGACAGGGCTTGGGGTGACCAGAACACATGCCCTCCCCATTCCTCGGTGTCCCGGGGACGCCAGGCTGAGAGCCGCGCGGGCCCACGCGGGTGCTGCTGAAGGTGTGCGCTTGTGGGGACGGGGGCCCTGGCAATGGTGGGTCTGGAGAAAGGGCAGCAGGAGTGAGTCACAGGATGGTGTGACTGCATCCTGGAAGGAGTGACCTCAAGAGGCAAGAAAGGCCTAGGGTCAAGGTCAGGAGGAGGTCAGGGCAAGGGTCTGCAGAAGGTCAGAGCAGAGGTCTGTTTGGATACTCCTTGGCTTGGGAGAAGGCAGACAGGGCAGATCCGGAGAGCCTGGAGGACGGCCCTCACCCCTCCTGCAGGGGTGCAGCGTGACGGGAGCAGACAGCCTTCCTGGGAGCCAGCCGGTACGAGTCTGGAAGAGAAAGGGTGCAAGATAAGAAATACCTCCCTTAAAAAAGAGAGAGGGTGGCCAGGATTCGGAGTCCCAGCTCTGCCACTGAGTACCCATGTGACGTTGGGCAAATTCCTTTACCTCTCTGAGCCTCTGCTTCCCCATCTATAAAATAGAGGTCACGTTGTCATCTGTCTCATAGGGTCGGTAGGCAGATTAAATTAGATAAATGAGATGATCTTTGGAAAGCACTCAGCCTGATTTCTCCCGATGTTGCCGGCACAAGCCATGAGTCGCTGCCCCTGACTTGGTCACCTGTGTGGGAATCCTTCTGGCAAATCAGATAGTGGCTCTTCATGAGGGACATGCCAGCCACCCAGTCTAGGATCGGGGACACGGCAGGGCATGGTGCTTGATTTGCACTCGGTGGGGCAGGAAGGGCCAGAAGGGGTAGGCCAGACACAGTGGGCCATGCAGGATCTATGACAAGTGTGACCACTGGCCAGGACTATCGCTAATTTCTCTCTGGGCCTTGCACACCCCAGTCCTCAGAGCTTGTACTCATTCCGGCGCACTCACTATGTGTCTTTGTAACTCATTCGTTAATCCCACAGGACAGCCAGGCAGGCAAGTACTGTGTATAGGCCCTTTTTTCCAAAGAGAAGCATGAGGCACAGAGAGGTTCCTTGAGTTGCCTGGGGTCTCACGGCTGGTGTGCCTCACGGAGCCTTGTGTGCAGTGAGAGCTCAATAAAAGCCATGTCTTCCGGGAATCCGAGGGGTCAGAGAACCATCACATGGATGTGGCAGGAAGCATTTGGATTTGGGTTGGAGGATCAGAGCTGGACACCAAGGGGGAGGGACTGAGCCGCCCACGGGACAGGACCCAGAGCAACCCGTGTAACCATGAAAACCAAGGCCACATGCATTCAGCGCTTGCCGTGAACTAACGGGTGGTCCTCCCAACAGCTTTGTGAGGTAAGCATCTTGTCAGCCCATTTTACAGATGAGGAAGCTGAGGCAGAGAGTGGGTATGTCACTTGCTCAAGGTCAGGCTGCCTCCAGAGCCACCTCTTTCCTATTCATTGGGCTTGTAGTCATGACCTTCAGCTCACCTACTGTGGTGAAATTCTTCCTGGACCTTTCATTGCTTAAATTTGGGCCTGGCGGGGACACAGGGGTAGGGATAAAGGGGACTGCGACCCCAAAAGCTTAGAGGAGCACTATTGAGGCCCTCAGGGGACCATGGCAGGGGTAGGTGGGAGGAGCAAGATGGGTCAGTGATCAATGGGTCACGTAAGGAGTTCCTGTTTTAGGACTCGTCCCAGGAAACTGTTCTGCCATCAGCTGGCCTTGGCTGGCTGGACCCAGGGTCTCTGCCATGTACCCGCATGGCCCGGCTATGTTGTTTGAGCTCACTGGAGTAGAAAGACCATGTCTAAAGATTCTAGAATTCTGAGCACTAATCCCGAGCTGCTGCCTTCTAGCTGTGTGACCCGGGGGAAGCCCACTCACTCCTCTGGTTACTCTGCTTGTCCACCTCGAAAACATGTTGGCATGATTACAAAGGACCCCCACCTTCCGCTGTAGTAACTTGTTAGCTCCTTCATGAAAGGAATCATGATTTATCTTTGTGTGAATGCCTTAGCAGGGTGCCCAGAACATAATAGGATCCCAAACCTGTTGGAATAAGGGAGGCAGGCAATGGGGGAGGGAAAGAAGAAAGACAAGGGGAAAAAGCGAAGAAGGAAGAAGGGAAGGAGGAAGGGGGAGAAAGGAAGGAAGGCAGGAAGTCTCAAGACCAGAAAATTTTATTTCTCTTTGTGCCCACCACCCACCCAGACCTACCACTGGGCCTTGCACCTAGTAGGCCAAATGCTAATTACTAGCTGGATCTGAGCGAAGGGTTAATCGACCTAAAACATCAGCATATGGAATCCCACAGCAAACGTCAGCAGAAGGCCTCCTGATAATGCTATTCTGGCCTTCTCAAGCACTGAGTAATAGAGTTGTTGTTTTAAATACAGCCTATCCTGGCACTCCCATAATTCCAAGTCATGTACATTTGTGTGTTTGTCTGCTACACAAATAATCACATTAGGACCTGCAGGGGGGAAAAAAAAGCTCCATGTTCTGTTCAGAAGAAAAGGCAGGAGAATTAGGATGAATGCTGACAATGTTTTCAGCTGGTCGGTGGCAGGCCTGCCAGGGTGGTTGACCAGAGAGACGGCCTTGGCGCTGTCCAGCATTGGCATGTGCAGGAGTCAGGAGGGCCCAGGAAAGGGCAGCAGGAAGCCGGGGCTGGCTCTCCCCAGACTCAGGCAGTGGCCGCAGGACCACAGCAAGGCTGGTCCCCCCTCTGGCCTCAGTTTCTCCATAGGAGGGATTAGAAAATGAGAAAAGCCAAGAGTGCTGTGCTTCTAAAGGTTGGTGCTGGGGTCAGACATGCTTGACTTCAATCCCGGTTTTGATGCTTAGCAGCCTGTGACCTTGGGCAAGTGACTTGACCTCTCTGATCCTGAGTTTCTTTATGGAAAAATGAGAATTATTATAGTACTCTCCCATGGGGTTGTTGTGAGAATGAAGAGTGGGTAGAGCACTTCACACAGAATCTGACATTTAGTAAATACTTAAGAAATATTATACATACATATAATATGCAATGTGTCATTTGCAATATGTAACATTATAGTCTGGTATAGTATGTATTATATTATATATGTGTGTGCACCCACCTGTGATGTAGGTAGACTTCCCTAAAATTCCGATGAGCACGCCACCAGGAAGATGAACACCCCCGAACACCAGTAATAGCATAAAATCCATGTCATTAATTCATAAATGTTGATACAGATGACAGGTAAGTTGTAACTATTTATAAGTAACTGTTGAAAACTTAATCATTAGAGTGTTGTTTGTCAAAAACAAACTTAGAATTTTCATAAGGTGGAAGAGTAAACATGAGCTCTCTCTGCCCTCATTCAATGAATAAAGTATTTATAGGAATTTCCCTCATTTCTGGGTATTGGTTTAATTAATCAAAGAATGTGGAGCGTCTTTGAACATTCATTTACTTTGACAGAGCTTTCAAAGCTTTAAGAAGTGTAAAAAGGGCTGAATTGTAGGTAAGAACTTGGGTAAACGTGGGAGAATGGCTAATAAAATTTTAGAGGAGAGATTAACAGAGCGGATGGGAAATAAGGATGCCCTTGTGCTGGGTTCCCCAAGGTGCGATATGTAGCCCTCTGGTGGGACAGCTTGAGTGTGATTTTGGTATGATTTCAGGTGGAAAGAGAAGTGACATCAATAGCACCAATAGCCTAAAATCACACAGGGAGAGAGAGCTAACTAACCCCTTTCCGGCTCTGTTTCAGTCCCTCCAATTACACTAAGGAAAAAGTCTCCCCTTGGTACCACTCTGCAACACCTCTCCGTTTTATTTTTAACAAATTTCCATTTTAACGAAGAGCCTCATATTCACAGCCTTTGCCAAAGCAGGAAGATCTAGCCAGAATTTAATTAACATGATTCCGCTTCATGGTATTTATTTATATTGATGGCATATGATTCTGAGTTTCTATTTACAGCACTGGTAGAAAGTTTTCTTCCTCACTAGATTTATTAGTGTTTAAAAATAGAATGGAAAAAAGGAAAAACAATGGTACCAGCAGTATGCCCGCGGGACCTGGATCACACAGGTAGTTGGACGTGGTACCCGAGAATGAGAAGGTTGAGAAGGAGCTCAGGGAATGTCTGAACTTGGGAAGCTGTCTACACCTCTGTGACCGCAAAGAAGAGGAAACACCAGATTGAGAAAGGAAGGCGGGAAGTGGGAAGGCCAAGACCGCTTCGGACTAATTAAATAGAAGCTGAATGCAAGTCACAAGCAAGCGGCAATGAATGTGGACCCATATCTCACAGGATGCCTGCCACCAAGGCGGGCGCGGCAGTGAACTTGGACATTGTGCAAATTCTCCTCCCCTGACACAGACATACTTTTATGGCCCCGGCCATTTAGCCTTGCCAATGGCCATCAGAGAGATTGACTTGGCAACATCTGCTTCTCCCTCCTGGCCGACTCCATGCCTGTGTGCCCTTCCCTCATTCCCTCACCCCAGCCAGGTTCGGTGCAAAGCAGAGGACTGCCAGGGGCTGCAGGCTGTTTCAGAGACTCCCGTGGGAACTGGCTTTGGCCGGGTGTGGCCCATTGGAAAATAAGAGGGTGGAAGAAGGGAAAAGCCGGGGTATTCCTCCCCTCACTTGCCCATCCCCCAGGGCGCTCGCTAGCTCCCACTGGTCGGGGTGACTGCCCTTCCCACTTCCCCAGGGACCCCGGACCCTGGGTCCAGTCTAACCGCCCTCCTCCCTCCACCAGGGACGGTGGCACCTTCCCCTCCTCTGTCAGCTCTCCCATCCCCTGCAGATACCAAGTCCTTGTATTAAGCCTCCCTCACTGCCCCTCCCGCCCCGTTTTAAATACTTAGAGCAGTTTCTGTTTTCCTGCCTGGGGCCTGCCTGACACACCTTTCCCAAACCTTTATTTGGTCAGAAACAACCTTGGGTTGCTCTATGAAGAGCCACATGGTAGACTCATTAAATGTCGGATTTGAGAAAAACGAGACCAAGTGGGTTCTCTGTGTTTACAACAAAATGGGTCAGGGGTCAGCCCACTTTCCCTGGAAAGAGCCAGAGAGGAATGTTTTAGACTTTGGAGGGCCGCATGAGTCTGGGTAGCGCCGTCTTCTTTATTTTTAATTAGGCCTTTTAAAATGTGAAAACTATTCTTAGCTTGTGAGGGGCACAGAAATAAGCTGTGGGTGGTGGTACGCTGACCCCTGTGAGAGCGAGGGGTACGCACATCCCCCTCCCACTCTCGGGCCCACAGCCCCGCCCCAGGACTGCCCCCTCCACCCACCAGGGCCACGGCCAGTCATGCAGCCTGGGTCTGGCCAATCCCCGTTCATTTTCCTGGCCCCGGGTCACTTCTGAACATAAAAGAAGTGCTTTGAGAAGGGCACCCCCAAAGGGAAAGAGCGTTTGAAACAAATTAACTCCCTTTAAACCAGGCACGGAGTGGTTTATGTTTTAATCCTCACACTGGGGCTTAGAGGCATGAGTGCCCGAGTGAGACTAGCGGTAAGGGGCGGTGCCAGGTTTGGGAAGCAGGTGATTTGGGCTTCCAATCCATTTATACACTATGCCAGCCTAAAATAAAGCACGGGGCTCAGGGGGGTAGAGGGACAACAAGCCTCCCTTGACACACGGTCAGGAGCCCCCCAGGCTAAGTGCATCGAAGCTCTCCATCCGTAATCATCACTCTATCTACAAAGCACTATGCTTCCCACGGCACTTCTATGCACAAAATTCTGTGCCATTCTTACAACAGTCTGGTGAGGTAGGCAGAGCAGGAATCATATCTCCCAATTTATGGATGACAGTCCTAAGGTTCAGAGAGGTGAGCACCTGGCCCAAGGTCACACAGCTAGGATCTGAACAAGACCATGGGCAAAGGCGAGAGAATGTGTGAGGCTGTAGACAGAGCCAGGAGCGCCTGGGTCTCAAGCCCTTTGACCCATGCGGGAGCCTCTCCCCGCCGCCAAATCCTCCTGTCCTTCAGACTCAGGTTCAGGGTCTCTTTCTCTCTTTCAGAAACACGTTCCTGACGGCAGCCCACAGTTCTCGCTCTCCTCTGAACTCCTCGAGCAATTACTGTCTGCACCGTTCATTTAGCAATTAATCACCTCCAGCCTTCTGACAGCCCTTCTGCTGCTGCCTCCACCTATTGTTCAAATTCACTGTTGTTCTTTAACTGTGGTTTCCCCAGGTGGATTGCAGACACCGCGGCAGCAGGGGCTCGGGTTCCGGCTTCTCTCCGCAGCCCGGCACACAGGAGGTGCTCAATTAACGCTTTCTCCATTCAGTTTAACTGAGTCCCCATCTCTCAATACTCGTTAGCATGAGTACTTGCCGGCAATGTGACCTGGACAGTTTACTCATCATTGTGGACCCATTATGTTCTCACCTACAAAACACGGGTTCTTCGTACCTTTCCCATGGGGTCGTGCGAGAGTTAATGGGACTGAATTGGGTATACGCAGTCTTTGCTGTGCATAGCATTAGTGATTCCAGGGGGGTTGCTGATTGCAGAACCCCACCTCCACCCACCACGCCCTCAGGAGTGGGCAGGTGACACGTGCCTGGCCAGGCACAGACCCCATTGCCCTGGAAACTCCAATCAGCCCTGGAAACTCCAACCAGCCCCGGAAATACTGATCGGTCCTGGAAATACTGATGAGCCCAAGGGTGAGCTTATGCTCCAGAGAAAAGCCAATCAGGGCCTTCCCTGGGATGGCTATACGCACTTGGGTGAGTGACAGTCTCTGTTCCATCCCAAGCCGGAGGGGTGGAAAGCTGGGGGCAGAAATATGGAAAAATCCCTGCTCCAGCACAGGGCAGGGAATGGAATTGAGCAGAGTGGAATGGAGAAAACAGAAGGTAGGATTTAGCCCTAGATCTGGCTATGCAGGGATCCATCCCAGGATTTATCAATTATGGAAGCCAATAAATATTTTGCCTGACCCAGTTTGCGTTGGATTTCGTCACTTGCAAATGAAGAGGTCTTCACTGATCCAGAGACTTGCACTGCACATAGAATCACTTGGAATAAAACCTGACTAATAGTAGATGCCCAGTAAATGGCACTCACTGATGTATCACCATGAGCAACAGCAAGAAAAGTAAATGCTTTTCCTTAGGACGCCGTGTGGCTTAGCTGCTCAAAGGGGGACTGGACTTAATTCTGGCTTCTATGCCTTAGCAGCTTGGTGTCTCTGGGCAAGTTAGCTAACCTCTCACCTCTCAGAACATCTGCTTCTTCATTTGTAAGGAGGCTCGGTCATGCCAGCCTTAGCGAGTTGTGGGGCAAGCAAGCATATGTGCTGTTTGCCTTGCCTGGTGCAGGTATGTAGTAGGTGCTTAATAAATGCAAGGCAGCACTCCACTGCGGTTCCTGGGCAGGGTTCCCGGCAGAGGACAGCAGTGCATCTGCAGCCCAGACTCCACCTTCCCCGGGGAAAGCCGAGGCTCAGAGTGGGGAATTATCTGCCTCGGATCCCAAGCAGGGACCAGAGCCTGGGTCCACAACAGATCTGCAGGGTTTGATTCAGGGCTCTGGCTACCCCCTTTTCAAAATCATGCTGTAGCCCATTTTCCTCAAAGAATCGATGGTTTTAGTGACTCCTTCTCCGGGCATGGATAGGAAAGAGCCCTGAGGGGGTTCTTGTCCCCGTCTTGCCACAGCTCCACCACAAGTCACTCCTTCTCTGGGCCTCTCTTCCTCCTTCTATAAAATGGGGATGATCAGGATGTTTATGACACAGGGCTGTATGGGGACTGAGAGCTGTCATTCGGGCCCTGTTTTCTTCTTCGAGGAAAGGGAGGAGCAGGTGCTGAGCCACAAGGCCACGGAGCCGAGACACTTCTCAGAAACCCAGCCGGGCACTCCCAGCCCAGCGAAAGGTTGTTCTGGTCCAGTTTCCAGGCCGTGGAACACCTTCCAGGTCTGTGATCTCCCTGTCAGGCTCCAGAGGAGGGGGTTGTTTCTCCAGCAAGACGCTGCCCGCAGGAAAAGGCACCGCGGGCTCTCCCTTCACCGTGACGCTGCCTCGTGCCGGGATCCAGGCGCAGCTGGTGGCTCACTCTCTGTCTCTGTCTCTGTCTCTGTCTCCTGGAGCTCGCTGGCAGCACTCAAGGCCCCCTCTTGTGCAGGGAGGACGAGGAGACGAGCTGAGCGGCAGTGGGAGAGGATCCCACCTGCGTTCGGAAGCACAGCCCGGGTGTATCTCCATCCCTGACTCTGCCCGGGCTGCCGGAATCACACCGGTGGATGGGGAGGTAATATTTCTTGCACGTTTGCAGGTGGGTGGTCAGCCCCCGCAGAGACTCTTCACTCGTGTATTCACTCCCTCACTCACTGATTCCATCATCTCTCAGTTACTCGTTTATTCACAGACTGCCTCCCTCCCTCCCGCTCGGTGTATAGCACACCTCTTGGACACCCAATCTGTTGCTCTTGGCCCCACCTCTTGCTCCAGCCACTGCTGTGGTGACAGTTCTGCATGGACTCAAGTCTGCGGAGCCCCTGGAAGTGCCTGGTTTCCCGCCGCGAGGTGTCCTCTCTCGGTGACATGGGATGCCCGCAGGGACCTGCCTGGCACACACGCATGTGCGACACACAAAGGCAGAAGCGTTCATGCCCATGAGGCAACTGCTGGACAGTGGAAGTTGGAAGCCACCGGGTAAATGCTTCCTTCCTTCTTCGCCTGAGCAGATGGTCTTGAGACATCTCACACGTTTCTCAGAGGCCCCTTGGAATCAAGCAACCAGTGAACCAGAGCAGTGACAGATTCAATAATAAAACTTTTTGTTTTCCAAAGACTTCATGGCTTAAAATGATAAACATTTAAGATCCGTTTCTGGAGCCAGAGATCTGAGAGTAGCTTGGCTGGGTGGTTTTGGCTTGGGGTCTCTCGAGATGTCATCTGGGGCTGCAGTCATCTGAAGGCTGGCCTGGGGCCGGAGAATCTGATTCCAAGATGGTGGACTCAGTGCCTGGCAAGTTCTCAAGTTCATGCCAGCTGTTGGCAAGAGGGCTCAGTTCCTCACCAAATGGACTTTCCCAGAGGACTGCTTGAGTGTCCTTGTGATGTAGCAGCTGGCTTCTCCCCCGAAGGTGACCCAAGAGAGCAAGATGGAAGCCTCAGCATCTCTTATGACCTAGCCTAGGAAGCCACACACTATCTTTTCTGTAATTATCTCTGGTTCGAAAGGTCAGCCCTCGTGAGCATTTGCTACATGTCAGCAACTGTCTTCACAGTGCCTACTTCACTTCACAGAGGTGTGAGGTGATTACATTTGTTCATAAAGGTTGAACCCTTAGAATGGCATCTGGCATAGTATGTGCTCAATAAAATGTTAGTTATTATCCAAGGTTAGGTTTTCCAGAAGCAGAGCCTGGGATGGGATTTGCATGCAAGTGGTTTTTTCAAGGGAGAGTTCTCAAGAGAAACCTGTGAAGGGGGGAAGACACAGGACAGGAAGGCAAGGAGGTGAGCAAATAGATGTGGTTCAGATGAAGTGCTAGATCCTGTGGAGAGTTCAGGAATGTAAACAGCATGGCAGAGTTTGTCCCACTTTAAGACAAGGGAGTTGGGTTTCCATAGCCCCTACACACACACACACACACACACACACACGGACACAGCCCAGGCAGTCACTGGCCAATGGCCACCCGGGGGCAGAAGCATAACCTCCCTGGTATCTCCAAGTTAGTGGCTCTAGTCACCCATGGGCTACCCTCTGGCAAGGTGCCTTCAGCAGTATTAGCCCTCAGCAACCAGGGGACGGGCACACATACCCAGGAAAAGGGATCCCAGAGCATCTAGGCAGACATCAACAGCCTCTCTGAAAACTATTACCAAACCCATAAAGAAGGTGGGTTTCTTTCTTTCTTTTGGGGCAAGTAATTTCTTTCTTGGGCAAAGTAGGTCTATTTCTGTTTCATTAAGTAAATTTCCTGTATCAACTTCTGGGATGCTCTAGAAAACTGTTCTCTGAGGGTTGGGGGAGAATTTGAACCCAAGGAGAGACTTCAATGATCCTGAATAGTCCAGCCCAAGATACAAATGCATAAAATGAGTTAAGAGCATGAAACAGGACCTGGGGGAGTGCCAGGCACCATTCACGGAGCACAGCCCATGTGCTTTTCCCACGTTGCCCCCAGTCACTCAGCTGGTGAATGGCAGGGCTAGAAGGTGAACCCAGAACTTTCTGTTTCCGAAGCCCGTGCTCATGACCTGGAGATTCTCCACATGGGGAGGCAGACTTTGGGGGTGACCTGGAGGCCAAAGTGTTAAGGGGCCTACAGTTCCCTGGAGATGCCCAGGGTGTGTTTGTGGGTCTGTCCCTGTGTAGAGCTGGAAGGGGACAGCTGAGAGCTTCTGGGCCCCATCTGGAAGCATGGTGAGGCTCTCCCCTGGTAGAGGTTGGGGATATCTGGCACCCATTACAGCAAGCACTATTCACTGCCTCACTGCACACTGATTTCTCTACGTGGAGAGGCATGGTGGCCAGAGACAGGACAGAGAGGGAGGCAGGAAGAGGTGCCAGGCTCGGGCCACTGGCAGAAATGGGACAGGGCCCCCAAAACCACTGAGAATCTGAACCCATGTCTGGCATCTGGTGAGCATGGACGTGGAGGTCAGGGAGTCCTGGGAGGTATGAAATGAAGGGGAGGGAGGTTCCAACTGACGTCCTGACAGCAGAGTTACCTGGTTGAAAGCAGCCTTCCAAATATACCGAGGCTGCCTGACCAGGCTCTGGCCTCCTCCACACCAGGCTCTGCTGTGCACCTGCTGGGACCAGCCTGGAGAGGAAACAGGGAGGTACTGGGAGCCCCCTCCCAGGGTGGGCTGTCTGCTGGCTGGAGTCAGGGGCTGGGATTAGTAATCCGATATTTATTGGGCACCCAGACTGTCCTCCGAGTGAGTCTAGGTGGGTGGGCAGGGCCATCACCCTTCCCCACCCCCCAGAGTGAGCATGTGACCAGGTCGGGCCAATCCGCATATTGCCTCCCACTGGCCCCAGTGATTGGCTCAGGGATGGGCATATAAAGACAGGTGGCTGACCGAGGTTGAGGGACTTGTCCCAGGTGACCCAGTTAGCAATGCCCGTGGTAGAATTACAGTGACATCGACCTCAGACACCGAAGCATATTTCTTTGTCTGCCTGTATGTTTTTTCTCCAGGTTATGATCTTCAGGATCTGGTCAGGGTCAGACAACTTCAGAGCCTTGGGAATTTCAGTTGGTCTACTTTGTGCAAACCTGACACCACCAGGGAGGTTTCACCTGGATGCAGTCGCTAATAGTTACTGGCCACGGGCGGACTTGAGCACTGAGAGAGGGAAGCTGAGTTAGCTGGGTTTCGCACCAAGTTACAGGGAGCGGTGGCTTAGTTCACTCTTCAAAGAGATACCCAGCATTTTTACTACGGTGACTCCACTCCCTGTAACCGGCTGAATGGTGGCCCTAAGGATAAGAATACCAGGCCTTAATCCCTGGGAACTGTAAATTGTGATCTTATTTGAAAAAGGGTACAATGATACCTGTAATGAAGACTGTTTTGTTTCATTAATTATGTTGTCAAATAAAGCGTGTCCCCCCTGTACCTATCTTACACCCCCAACCTCCAGAGCCCCAAGCTGACCCTATTCGCAGCCCCGCATGGCACCCTAGACTCCCAGAGCTACGCTCAACCTGACAGCCAGAGAACTCTCATTGTCCAAGAGCTAGGCAGAGGGGCAAGATATAGAATGTTCGAGCTGGAAGGGTCTTTGAAGAATTACTAACTGACCTTGCCACTCCCTCACAGAGTCCAGAGGGAGACTTGCCCAAGGTCACATAGTGTGTTAGTCAGGACTCTCTTATCTCTCTTATGGCAGAAGCCGGCCCCACATCAGAAATGACTGGTTCATATATGTGAGAGGCCCCACAGTACACCTTCAGGCTTGGCTGGATCTAGGGGCTCAGGTGCGCCACCAGCTCTGGTCTCTCCAGCTCAGCACTGCCCTTCTCTGTGCTGCCCTTACTGCTGGACCAGATTCTGTCCACCTGGCAGCTTCCAGGCTCACATCCTCCTAGTTTAGCAGGCTCTTTGCTGATAACAGCAGGCCAAGTCCCCAGGTCATATGTGCGCCCCAGAGCCAACCTCTGTGGCCAAAGAAGACAGAGTGTGCTGGTTGTGCAGGCCTGGGTCACATGCTGGCTCCAGGGACCAACTGGGTGAATTAGGCCCAGGCACTTCACAAAGCCTGAGAGTGGGGGAGGGGTGGCAGGCCCAGCGGGAAACCAGGATGCTGCCACCATAGGAAGAAGTGGCCAGTGAACAGGGAAAGTAGCCAATGTCCAGTCCACACAGGGAGTTCCGGACAGAGCAGGGCTAGAACCAGGTGTCCTGGCTCTCAAACCCTAGACTAGGGGTTCTCAGTCTTGCCTGCATGCTGGGACCACCTAAAGTGCTTTCAAAAATAAAAGTACTAATGCCTAAGGCCTGCCCACAGAGACTCCGCTTCGTGAGTCTTGGCGCAGTCTGGGCATCAGGACTTTTAAAATTTCCCAGGTGATGCTAATATGCACCACACCTGAGAAGCACAGCCCTGTACATCCCTGCCACTCCTTACAGAGGGGAGGGAGGGGGAGGGAGGGGAGGAGAGGAGCGCTAGGAAGCTCTTTTCCCCATTGATTAATGTGCTCACTGCTCGCCCTCAAGTCCGGTCTGTGCCAGGACCTTCCCCTCTGTGCGTGTGAGACCCCTCCACCACGCTCTCGAAGGGACACCTGTGATGGCAATTAGAGCCCCCAGGATCATCCAAATCACCCCCCATCTCAAGATCCTTATCTCCTTTTTAAATCATTATTTTTATTGAGATATAATTGACAACAACATTATATTAGTTTCAGGTGCACCATGTAATGATTCAACGTTCATATACACTGTAAAATAATCACTATACGTAATACACGTAATAAAAAGTCACCACACTCAGTTACACATTTTCTGTCCTGATGAGCACTTTTAAGACCTAATCTCTTAGCAACTTTCAAATATTCAACAAGTATTGGTACCCATGGTCACCATGCTGTACGTGACATCCCTTAGGACTTACTTATTTTATAATTAGAAGTTTGTACCTTTTGACCACCTTTCCCCATTTCACCCCCTCCCCCCGTCAACTACCAATCTGTCCTCTGTTCCTACGGGTTGGGCTTTTTTTAAATTGTATTTTAGATTCCACATATAAGCGAAAGGACGATTATTTGTTTTTCTCTTCACTTAGCATAATACCCTCAAGGTCCATCCATGGTGTTGCAAATGGCAGGATTTCCTTCTTTTTCATGGCCAAGTAGTATTCCTGTGTGTGTGTGTGTGTGTGTGTGTGTTACATTTTCTTTATCCATTCATCCATCAGTGGACACTTAGGTTGCTTCCATGTCTTGGCTATTGTAAATAACATTGCAATGAACATGGCAGGGATTGGGGGTGCAGGTATCTTTTCAAATTAGTGTTTTCATTTCCTTTGGATAAATACCCAGAAGTAAAATTGCTGGATCTTATGGTAGTTCTTTTTTTTTTTTTTCTTAGAGTGGGGGTGGCGGAGCAGAGGGAGAGGGAGAGAGATAATCTTTTTTTTTTTTAAGATTTTATTTATTTATTTGAGAGAGAGAGAGAATGAGAGACAGAGAGCACGAGAGGGAAGAAGGCAGAAGGGGAAGCAGACCCCCCGCTGAGCAGGGAGCCCGATGTGGGACTCGATCCCAGGACTCCAGGATCATAACCAACTGAGCCACCCAGGTGCCGGAGAGAGAGATAATCTTAAGCAGACTCCACACCCAGGCAGAGGCCCAACTCGGGACTTGATCTCATGACCTGAGCCAAAACCAAGAGTCCGACGCTTAACCGACTGAGCCCCCCAGGCGCCCCATGGTAGTTCTATTTTTAATTCAAGATCCTTAACTTAATCACATCTAAGGGCCTTTTTCCAAATAAGGTCACATTTCCTCAAGCCAGGATTCGGACCTGCTATTGCCGGGGGCCGCCATTTAGCCTGTTACAGGGAGTCGAGCCAACTGAGGTCTAGAATAATTGTAGACTCTGCCCTAGACCACAGTCAACAGGGTTCCCTCAGCCCAGCCTCGCTGGGGAGGAAGAGGCTGTAGAAGGAGAATAAGGAAAGAGATGCCTACAAGGGGAGGGAGGAGAGCACATGGGACAGAATGACCCTTGAGACATGTCCCAGCCAAGCAAACTTCAGGGAGACTGTGGGGCCCGCTAGTACCCTCGCCAACAGCCGGCACCAGGACCGAGCCCCGAGGCTCAAAGTTGCCTGCTGGCACATTGCCTCCATAAGTGCTATTTATAACATGGCTCCTCCCAGGTATTCCTGGAACTGGTCTGGATTAACCCTCCAGAGCCCAGGGAGCAGAGTGGGGAGCAGAGAAAGAAGAGGAGCTCCTCAGCAGATGGGGCAACTGAGACAAGGAAGCCTCTACGATGTCTTCAGTATGGAGAGATGCAGGAGGGTTGAGGTGACATGGGCAGGGGCTTTCTCTTGGCTCCAGCCCGGGTGTTCCACCAGCTAGCTGTGTGACCTTGGGCAAGTCACGGCACCCAGGACTCAGTTTCCCATCTGTAAAATGGAGCTCCTACCATCTCCCTGGAGGGCTGGTGTGAGCCTTCAAGGAGAGGCAGGTGTGCAGGTCTGGCCCAGCGCTGGCGCTCAGGATGTGTGTGTGCGGACTCTGAAGTTCGTGGAGCTGAAGGGGGCACTAAGGCCGACGGGGGTGGTGGGGTGGGCTGGGACAGAACACAGAGGTGGCCTTCGGGAAACTTGAAAGGGCAGCCACCTTTGGCTCCCTGGCCCAGAGACTCTCAGGGCACATTAGCGCATTCCCTTTCCCTGCTCGCCAGCAGAGACCTCCCAAGGGCACAGGGGACATAACAGGCAGCCGGGGGACACCCCTGGCAGAACCAGTCTGCAGAGTGGACGGAGAGTAGGAGAGGGAGCCCCAAACCTGCCCGTGCTCTATCGGGACAACTCCTTCTCTGGGAAGTGGTCTTTTATCTCCAGCTCCCACACACTGAGAGGGGTTCCCTTTATTTAACATCCCTGGTGGGCTGCAGGCACCCTGACAGTCTACACGCTGGCCCTTTGGAAATGTATGTTTACATATAAGGGTGGCCTATGTCTCTCATCTGACTGGCTGGGGCCATGTCCTCTCCATCGAACTGGGGGGGTCCCAGAGAGTAGATCCTTCCCCATTCACTGATTTGTTCAATCGGCCCTTGCTGAAAATCTACTGGGCTCGGTGCTGGGCAGAAGCCAAGATGGACCTGAAATGCACCTCTGCCTTCCGGGGCTCCAGGTCAGCCACCCCAAAATACATCATCATCATAGCAATAACTCTTACACAGCACCCACTTTATGGTAGGCCCTGTTTAAGCTCTTTATATATGAGGGGAATGCTATTGACTTCCCAAATTATAAATCAGGAGACAAAGGCACAAAGGTTTAGGTGATTTGGATATCACCCGATGTGTGAGTGAGGGACCTAGCGTAGCTCCAGAGTTGGTGATTGAAGGAGTAAGTGCATGGCCTGGCCCAAAACTGCAAGTCTCAAGTGCAGGTACAGAGGCAAGGGGGAGAGGTGAGGCCCGAGGGGGCAGAGTCCACATCCCAGCGGAGCACTGTGTCTGCCATAGGAAGGACCTCAAGTTCCTGTCCTACAGGACCTGGGGTGAGGGAGGGGCAGGAGTTGGGCAGGGGCGTGGTTGGGTTTAGAGACCCTCTGACTGCACAGAGGAGGGGGCTGGGTCCCAGAGCGGCGGGGTGTTGTAGAGACAGGAGAAGAGGTTGTGGAGAAGGGATGATGGCAGGGAGCAGGCGGGCAGCCTACTGGAGCAAAGCCCCTGTCCTTCTCCCTTGTCCCTTCTGGAAGAGAGGGTACCTACTCTGGGCATGGTGGGGGCCAGTCTTCCCAGTCCTACTCTTGAGCATTCAAAAGAATGTAGTGTTCTCGGCCAGGTCGGTGCCCCGCCCCCCACCGTCCACCTGCTCACCTCAATGCACAAATCATCTCCCTGACCTACATTCTCCAATCATGCTCCTCACAAAGACAGGGCAGGCAGAGGGCTGCTCCCTGGGGCGTGGGGGCAGGGGATGGGCAATGTAGGGAAATGGATGTGGGGAGAGGAGAGAAGGAGGGAAGGAAGCGTGGAGGGGAGGAAGAAGGCAAGGAGAGAGAAGAGCCTCTGTTGAGGAGCAGCTGGGGCTGTAGGAATTCCTGGTGCAGGGGAACTGACCTGGCTCTGGGGCCTCAGGGCCAGCCCCACTCCACCACCGCCTCTGTGTGACTTTGAACAAGTCATCTGAAGAACACACCAGGGGGGCCTCAGTGTTGTCATCCGGAAAGTGGCCATCAGGCTGGACCAGGCTGATTCCAAGGCCACAGCCCTCCAGGACCAGGTGCCCTCACCTTCCTGCGAGACCTGGCTCTCGGGAGACCCGCCTCCCCGGTGCAGGGGGACCAAAGGCCGCCTCGCAGGTGGCCAGCAGGTGGGAACAGGCTGCAGGCAGCCCGGATGAATGATTGAGAGAAGGTGTTCAGTAAAGCAAATGACTTCCAGCCTCGGGGGACCTTCCTCTTCCATGTGAAGGTGCCCACCCCTTCCCTGTATGCCAGGCGGGCTCCGAAAGGCCCACCCCTCCCAGGGAGCGGAGCCCCTCTGCCGCCACCTGTTCCAGAAGAGCTCAAGGTGCCTTTTACACCCGTCTTCTGTGCGTCTCTGATTGCCCCACGGTCCTAGGAGCCGAGAGAGAAAGTTCCACCCTGGGGCCCTGCTTCCTTGAGTCTTAGCAGAAATTCCCCAGAGCTGGTGTGCAGTGGACTGAACTGTGTGCACCCCTGTGACCAATTCATTTGCCAAAGCCCTAACCCCCAAGCTGGTATCTGCAGAGGCGGCCCCTGGGAGGTGAGCAGAGCTCATGGGTCATGAAGCTGGGTCCCCCGTGATGGGATCAGTGCCCTTTGGAGAAGAGATGCCAGAGAGCAGGCTCTCGCTTCACAAAACTAAGCCACCAGAGGACGCAGAGAGAAGCCAGAGGGGATCCTCGCCGGGGACCCTATCAGTGGCACTCTGCTCTGACCAGTCTCCAGAGCTGCAAGGAACAAACGTCTGTGGTCTCAGCCCCCCAGTCGTGGTATTTTGTGACCAAATTGAATGTGCCCACAAACAGGCCCAGGTCCCCTCTCGAAGTACCTCTATATCAAACCACCTGCTGCTCCTGGACAGGCTGGGCCTTGGCGAGGCAGCCCCCCAGATGCCCTCACATGCTGTTCCCTGGCCCCCTCTGCCCCAGTGATGACCTCGCACCTCAAGACAACAACCCGGCTGCCACCTCCTCCCCAGGCTTCTCCTGACCTCCACCCACTCAGCAGCCCCTGGCCCCCATGAGCCGGCATCCTCCCAGATGCATACAGGGGTGAGGGCCTGGTGTCACCAGTCCTCATTAGAACCCGGTAACCTCGGGGGCCTCAGGGGCCTCAGGGGCCAGGGACAGTGCCCATCTCACTGGGTTCTTGTGAGGATGACATTACCTAATATACAAAGTGCTGGCACGTACTTGGCTTTTTTATTATTAGTTATTATTGTTAATCTTTAAAGCCCCATGGTTCCTGATTATGGAGGTGAATCATTACCCCCATTATACGGCTGAGGAGAGTGAGACTGGGGGAAGGGCAGGGGACAGGGGACAGGGGACTGTTGGCAGTCCCTCAGCCAGCCACCAGCAGAGCAGGGTCCGGTGCCAGCGTCCAGACTGTGTCCCCAGCTCCTCGTGCCCCCAACCATGGGAGGAGACCCCGAGGCCCGGTCAGGAGCAGGACCTTGCCCGGCGTGGAACTGAGATCAGAGAGCAGCCCACGGAGGCCACGCAGGCGTGCGTTCTGGAGGTGACTTCATTCACCCCTGGGCCCCTCCCCCAAGAGCAGCCCTCACCCTGCGACAGGTGACTGAGCGGGAGGTGATAAACACATCCCCTGACTTCCGTGAACTCCCATCCAATTTGCTGTTCCTGGGCTTGTGCCAAGAGTGTTTGTGTTAATAAACCAAATGGACTCTCCAGAGTCCACCGAGAGTGACTGATGGTGGAGGCAGCCAGGCGCCAGCCCGAGGGGGGAGGAGGTGTGGGGCATAGACTTCCAGTCGAAACCTTCTGGGGTTTCCCAGCCCCAGGGACCCTCGGGGGTCATCTCTCCCAACACCCTCGATGCACAGGTGAGGAAGCTGAGGCAGGGGCGTTGGGGGGACTAAAATCCAGGATTACCAGGTCCTGGACTGGGTGGGGTCAGAGCTGGGGTCTGGGGTAGGGGGTGCTGGGGGTTTTTTCGTTGTTTTTTTTTTAAGATTTTATTTATTTATTTGACAGAGAGAGACACAGCGAGAGAGGGAACACAAGCAGGGGGAGTGGGAGAGGGAGAAGCAGGCTTCCCGCAGAGCAGGGAGCCCGATGCGGGGCTCGATCCCAGGACTCTGGGATCATGACCTGAGCCGAAGGCAGACGCTTAACGACTGAGCCACCCAGGCGCCCCATGGGGTGGTGTTTTGATGAACCTGAGACCACAAGGCAGGGAAACAGAGCAGAAAGGAGGGTCACAGTGGGGAACAGACACTTGGGGCTCAAGCACTGATCAGGAGACGGGGTTGGGTGGAGCGGTGGAGACCGACCACAAAGCGAACCCTAAAACAGAACTGTTAATCCCACTTCAGGGGGGATTTGACTCATCCTCCAAAATGACCTTTCCCAGAGGAATCCCTGGAGGGACTGTCGATCCGAGGGGTCCCCCTTTACTGAGACCCTCCCCTCAGAGCACCCTTCACTGAGCGCTTCATTCTTTTCTGGAATTTGTCCCTCACCTCCAGGACCAAGTGACAGGGCTCCAGTGACAGCCCAGGGGAAATCTTGGCCCACACCCCACAATTGTTAGCACCTCCCTAGGCCAGATCCGGAGCCACCCCACCCTTTCCACACCCACTTCACTGCCCAGCTCTGGGCCCTACACCCCCGGGGCCTTGCCCAGGCCTCCCTCTGAGCACATCCGAGTTCACAGACTCTGGGTGATAAGCCTCAGGGGAGGATGGAGAATCAAGACATTCCCCCAGTCCCCTCTGCTTCTACCATCAGAGGGTCGAAGGGCAGTCAGTGACCCCCAGCTGCCCCGGCGAGGTGGCTGGAGGGGGCCCAGCGTGGATAATCCACGGGCCCCGGGTTACCTAGGGAGAAGCAGGTGGTAACACTCAAGTGTGGCCCTATCCGGGTCCTTCCCGGGAAACCCTGTGGCCTCAGGGTCCCCTTCCAGCCGGGGAAGATGGGTTCCTGACCTTTCAGGTCACCACGACCCTCCGAGTGACCCGGGCTCAGCCCCCACGGAACCCTGCCTGCTGCGGAGTGGAAGGGAGGGCAGTCGGGAAGGGCCTGCCCACCCCCGGCCTCCCCACCCCCTCTCCAGCTTCAGTCAGCCCCACTCAGCTTTCATCTGTTTCCCGTGGAGAGTTTCCATGTAAGATTTTGTTTGAACAAAGCTTCCCTCCACTACAAACACTTTATAAACCTGCGATCCAGCCCGCCCCCCCACTGGCAGCCAGCAGAGGTTTGCAGTCCGGCAGCCTTGGGCTACAGCCTATTTATAGCACTCACGAGCTGCGGGGGTCTGCTCCCCCATCTGAGCCCCAGTTTCTCTGTCTGTAAAATGGAGAACTTTCCAGGCTTGCTCGAAGACTCTGAAACAAAGTAAGGAAGGTGCCTGGTGCACAGTAGGCTTCCAGAGACAGTCATGAAATTCTTTTCAGTTACAAAGGAGGAAGCTGAGGACGTGCTGGGGTATCCAGGGTATTGCGTCTGTTTGCAAGGTCACGCAAGGTCGGCAGTGCCACCCCTGTCCTAGGACCAGATGACGGCAGCCAGGGCTCCCCGCTGCCCGGCTCGCCCCCAGCTGCTGCCTGCACGGCCCGCGCTTGCGCCGCCTCGGAGATGCTCAGGGGTCCTGACAAAGTGTGAGCGCTAACCGGGCCCGACAGGCCTTCTAGAACAGCGTCTGTATCGGGGAGGACAGGAGGCAGGATATGGCCAATAAGCCTGCACATTGTTCATAGAGCCCATCTCTGCGGTTACTGCTGCTATTTAGCATTTAGATAACACTCTATATTTCCACAGTGTTTGCTGCCTGGGTCTGCGGTAACCAGCCGGGGGGGCGAGGCGCCGGCTCCCAGCAAGGGGGAGAACTGGCTGGAAACAGCCCATCTCCCCTGAGCCTCCCTCAAGCTCCTCCATTCATGCATGCATTCATTCAACACACACAGGAGCAAAGCTTCTAGAACCTTCCATGTCCTGCACTGGGCACATGACAGTTAGACCCAACCCCTGCCCTCCAGGAGGGCACGGTCTAGAGAGGGAGACACCCAGCCTGGAAAACGTGGCTTAGGACCCACTGTCTCTGGGAAGGTTCCAGTCCCCCACACCATTAAGACAGACACACACAAGTGTACGCAGACCTGGGACCACCCCCTCAGCACTTTGGGGTAGTCAGAGGGCAAAGCCATCTCCAGTTGTATTCAACTCTTACTTGAGGCTATTGACAGACAGCTCCTCTAGCAGAGCGAGCAGATTATGTTGAGGCATCCAGACCCTCTCTGCACCCCCCCACCCCGAGGGGCCTCTGTGTGTTCCCCTCCCATCTGCTGATAAAGTGGTGGGTGCCCATGGAGTTTGTGGAAGGCAGGATCATCTGGCATTGCCAGAGTTCTCCTGAGGAGCAGGCTACAGGCCTAGTCTCTGACCAAGGCCAAGGGTCAGCCAGGGTTAGGGTCAATCGAATGGGGGATGTCCATTAAAATAGAAGCTCCGTGAGGGTCAAGACGTCGTCTGTCTCGTTCACCACCGTAATCCCTAGTGCACTGAACAAAGCAGACATTGAATGAATGAAGGAACGAAAGAATGAGCATAATCAAGGCTCATTGTGTAGCTGGGGCCCTGGCTTAGGGAGAGCTTCGGTCCCAGAATAAGTCAGTCTGAGAAGAGTGTTGGAGCCTTTCTGTAGCAAGCACTGGGCCAGGGAACTAAACAGAAACCAAAGTGGACTTGGCGATTGAGCCATCATCCTGGTTTCCTCAGTTCCGGGTCCCACACCAGCTCCCAAATTCACTGACACCTCCAGCCGCTGAAGCCCCACTACGGGACAATACCTATTCCTCAGGGCCTCTGGCCGTTCTAAGCCTTCCCCCACCCACCATCACCCCCCCTCATATACACAAGAGGGGGTCCCTGACTATCCCTTGTCCCAGCTGATCCAATTATGCTATGTGGTCAGTACTTCCCCATCATTGTAAGAACAAGGCCAGATTCCTTGTTGTCTCATTCGATGCCCTGCCTACCTCTCCAGCCCATGCCTTACCACCCCAGCCCCAGCCCAGGCTTCACGCTTCAGCAACAGTGAACACACTGCCATTTCATGCCTCCAAGCCACTGCATGGGTGGTTTCCCCTCCATGAAATCAATGCCTTTCACTTGCTTAAAAATATGGCAAACGACTGATTTTCTAAAGCATTTTCTTGAAGAGTTGACCACTTCAGCCTCATGTTCCTCATAACTGCTCTTGTCACACAAAGTATGGCAATTACCAATTACATTTTTATGTCTCCCGCCTTCCTTTTTAAATCTCCATAACACCAGCACCAAATCCCAGGCCTAGAACTACATCACCACCATCACCACTACCAACACCATCACCACCACCATCATCTCCATCCTCACCACCACCACCACCA
>NW_023270447.1:81484076-81503417 GCF_011800145.1 Mirounga leonina
CATCATCTCCATCATCATGACCATCACCATCACCACCATCACCACCAGCATCATCTCCATCATCATCTCCATCATCATGACCACCACCACCATTCCTACCATCACTGTTGATACGGCTAACATTCATTAAGCACTTACTATGTGCCAGGCAGTGTGCTAAGATATTCACATGATTTTGTCTGCTAATCCTCATTACATCCCCAATGAAGAGGAAGGTGCTCCATCATCATCTCCATTGTATGGGTGAAGAGACTGAGGCTCAGAGAGATTCAGTAACTTGCTCAAAGACTCAAATTCAAGCTGTTTCCTCCTTATCCAGACTAGGGAAAGAGCCTGGTGCCTGGATAATCCAAAATTCCTCATAACACATTCATTCTGTTGGATGTTAGAATGTCTTGAGAGGTCAACCACTCAGATGGCCACTAATTTCTGTAGACTCCAGTACAGCCTGGGGCACCACATTCCAGGATGTAAACCTTTGGGACAGGGCTCTGAGTTGCCATCTGCCCCCTCTCCCCAGCCCCTCCTCTGTGCTCAGGGGCAGCACCAGGCTCGTTGGCCTGCAGAACCACTTATGAGGGGCCCACATCCATCTCTGCACAGCTGTGCCACCAGGCACTCAGTCCTGGAAGGGTCAGTTCCAGGCAGGAGCCAGCTCCTTGGGCAGCATGATGGATGCTCGTGGGAAAAGAAAGCCTCCCAGTCAGCCAGCCAGCCAGCATGTTCTCCTTCTCTCCTTTGCTCTAGGCTGGAGAGAGATGAGCAGAGTGCTTTCCAGGTGATGTCATCCTCCCGCGCAGCATCCCAACATCCCCTGGCGCCGACTTCTCCATATCCACAAGGCTGCTGAGGCCTCCTGCCTGCCCATGACCCTACCCACAGCCCAGCTCAAATGCCAGGAGTCTTCTTCATTCCAGGATTCTCCAAGCCTGGGCAACAGGAGAGGGGCTCTG
The DNA here is from genome assembly GCF_011800145.1 of Mirounga leonina. NCBI lineage: Eukaryota > Metazoa > Chordata > Mammalia > Carnivora > Phocidae > Mirounga > Mirounga leonina. The sequence continues at coordinate 81,485,030 of NW_023270447.1, forward strand.
CCAACAGCTCTCATGTTTCACGATAACATCAAAGCTCCCTTCACTCAGAAAGCACTCGACAGTCTAAGACTTACCACGAAGTACATTTTCTCAAGAATCTTGAGGGCGGGTGGGGTCGCCGTGCTCCACCCCCTTCCCAGAATCAGATTATATTACAGAAGCATCGGGGTAAAGTTTAGGTTCCCTGGCCCTTGCACAGTAGGGATGAGGCAGATAATAAAAGTCGAAGCCGATATTAACTAAGCTCCTGCTCTGACCCAGACACTGTTCCAAGTACTTCACAGGTATTAAATCATTTCATTCACACTCAGACCTAAGAACGAAGATCTCTTCTAGTCTCCATTTTACAGATGAGAAAACAGGCTCAGAGAGGTTAAGTCACTTGCTACAGGTGTCCCAGCTAGAAGGTGGCAGTTCCAGGATTACTTTTATACACCCGCTGGAGGAATGTCCTCCCCTGGGTTTCCTGTCTTCTGATAATCCCCCCTTCCCCCAGCCCTTGGATCCCTGAGTCTGGGATGGCACTGAGCATGTGCAGATACACTCCACCCTCCTTGGCACCCTGCCTGCAGAGGGCACCCCCGGGGTGGGGGGGTTCTGTAAAGGGGTAGGACCAGAGTTGCCTGTTCTGTCCAGCTCTGCGATGCTCTGCTAGTGAGCTGAGCAGGAGGAAGGGGGCTGAAAATCAAGCCACATCCTCCACGTGGCTTCCTCAGGATCAGGATGACATCTGACCTCCTTCTGTCTGACTCAGGCATCTGTTTCTCAATTGGTTCCAAACTTGGACACAGAGTGAGGTGTTATTTGCTGTCTTCCTGTAAGCCCCAGTACTTATAAACACATAAATAAGCAAATAGATTGTGCACGCCCCTGTTGGAATTCATCACCTTCTAAATATATCCCCTTCTAAACATAAACATCGCCATTCTACATTCACCTCGCATTTCATCTAATAGTAGAAATAATAGTAATCAGAAAAATCGCAGCTATGTGTGGTGTCTGCAGAACACCAGGTGGGTGGCATTATTACTACACTTAATTTCAGAATTCTCACATGAGTAGACCCTATTTGGCCCCATTTTTGCAAATGAGGAATTTCAGCTCCAACAAGGTAAGTGGCTGTCCCAAGGGCACGCGGCTAGCATGCGACGGATTAGATCTGTACCCTGTTCAATGGTACCTCCCCTAAGTTTATGTCTACCCAGAACCTCAGGATGAGGTCTTATTTGTTAATAGGGTCGGTGCAGGTGTAACTAGTTAAGATAAGATTGTACTGGATTGGGGTGGGTCTCCTTGGTTCCTCCAAGGAGACAGAGACTTGCAGAGACAGAGAGACACAGAGGAGCACCGGGGGAGGAAGGCCGTGTGACCACAGGGGCTGGGGTTGGCGTGAGGTACCTACGAGCCGGTGAAGGCCGAGGATTGCCGGCAACCACCAGCATCTCAGACAAGGAGGACAGGAATCTTCCAGACAAGGAGGGATTTTCCTCTGGAGCCTTAAGGGGGAGCCTGGCTCCACCATCACCTTGACTTTGGACTTCTAAACTCTGGAACCGTGAGAGAATAAATTTCTGTTGTTTTAAGCCATCCGGTTCATGGTACTTCATTACAGCGGCCCCAGGAACCTAATCTGGAGTCCTGGAGTCATTATTCTGATCCCTCTCCCAAGCAAACCCCTTCTCATAGTCAAGGTCACACAAGTGTTTACCGAGAGCCAGCAGGTGCCCCGGGACCGAGGACACAGAGAAGATAGAGTCCCTCGCTCAAGGGGCTCACACACAATGACAACACAGTTGTCCCTTGTCCTCCTTGCTTTGATGTCTGGTGGGGTACCGGAGGGGGTGGGGGCTGTGTGGACGAACCTTGCTTTTGAATGTTGGTGCCATCACTTCCTGGCTGTGTGCTCAACGGCAGGGCGTAGCCCACCTCTTCGAAACCTGGTTTTTTCATCTGTAAGATGGGTGGTACTTATACCCACCTGCCTGCTTCAAAGTAGGTAAAGGATACGGAAACACTCTGGAGACCATGCCTGGCTGCACGATGGGCAGTGCTTTTGTTGGGATTGAGGGAGGGCAGGTGGGTGCGTACCTGAGCCCACCCACGTGTAATTACACTTTTGAAATGCAAGATGAACTCCCCGTGGTTAGTAAATAGCACTTGGTCAATGTCATTTGCACCTGTCTGCGCGTGGAAATATTTCCTACTCAATTCCAAAGAGAAAGAAAGAGCCCATGGTGATGGAAGACAGCAGGCAGTGAGGCTCTGCACTGGATCTGTGTCTCCGGGCCCTGCTTCCTCAGGGAGCACAGTCATCCTCAAAGGGCGTCTTGAATTGCAAACAGCCTGAGCCACAAAGGGAAGAGAAGGCCCGAGGGAAGAAGGCACATTTGGATCAGCCCCCAAGCCCGGCCGCTGCCAGCTGGCCAATTTCGGTTCCTCCTGCCTCAGCTGCCATCATCAGCCATGCCAGGGACTGTGCAATAATCCCGAGATCTGTCAGAGCTCGTGCAGGATAGCTGCCAGTCAAGCAGAGGGGAAAAGAGACCCCGAAGATCAAACAAGACACCTTTGAAACCTGCTCTGTGTGGGGAAAGCCTTGCAGTGCAGGCACCAGAGTGAGAGCCTGTGGACTGCCTCAAGGTGGGAGGGGGTAGAGAACAGGGGGTGCAGCCTACAGAGAGGGCTTGGCAGCGCCTGGCACCACCAACCCAGGTCTCAGCAGAGCATCGCACTTCGGAGCCTCTGGACCATACTGGGCAGCCCAGGCTCCGGAGCTCGGAGAAGCTGGTGGAGGCCGCGCTGCCGGCTCTGCTTGCAACCTCGTCAGGGCCTCCCTCGTGGAAGTGTGACTTCATTCCTGAATCACAGTCCAGGGGAAAGGTGGACATGGTTGGCTCAGCGCTACAGGGGACTCATGAAAACTTCCCCCCAAGCAGGCCTGGCCAAAATCCACTGGGGTGATTCAATCCGATTCAACCATTATTTATTAAATAAACAGACAGTTGAGCATAGAGGCTAAGAGCAGGGACTCTGGAGCCAGGCAGACTGGGTTTGAGCTCTAGTTCTAACGCTTGGCCCATCACTTAGCCTCTCTGAGCTCAGTTTTCTCATCTGCAAAATAGGGATAACAAGAGCACTTACTTCATAGGATGAGCCCGAAATGAGCTAATACTTGTAAAGCGCTTAGAATCATTTCAGGCATACCATAAGCGCCAAATAAGGGCTGCACCAAGGGACTGGTAAATGAAGTGGCATGGAGCAATGGGAGAAACAGCCTGTACATCCACGGGTTCCCCAAAAATCAGACAGCTGAGGCTGGAGAGAGGCAGCGCTTGGTGTCCGGTGGCGCGGATCAGCTCTCAAGGCGGGATCTGAACCCACAGAGCCCTAGTCCAGAGCCCCCGCGCCTAAACCCTGAGTAACAGAGAACCCTCTTCTGTTCGGATTGCCCCTCCCCCAACCCGGCAGCGGGGCCCACGGAAGACACCAACACTGAATGAATCACAGTGCCATGCATGTGAATTGTCATCCTTTCTCTTCCTCTTTATGTGACCTTGGACACAGTCTGTCTTAAGTGTCACTTTCTTTTTTTTTTTTAAAGATTTTATTTATTTATTTGAGAGAGAGAATGAGATAGAGAGCATGAGAGGGGGGAGGGTCAGAGAGAGAGGCAGACTCCCCGCTGAGCAGGGAGCCCGACGTGGGACTCGATCCTGGCACTCCAGGATCATGACCCGAGCCGAAGGCAGTCGCTTAACCAACTGAGCCACCCAGGCGCCCCAGTGTCACTTTCTTTGTGCGTAAAAATGTGTGTCCGAATATCCAATTCACAGGGCTGCTGGTGAAAACCACACGGGAGCCCCAATGCAAACGCGCCCAGTGGGGTGTCCGACAGTTAGCCCATGTTAAAAAATGTCATCTTGATTTTGTTTCATGTCCTTGACTCTGCGCTCAGTTCTGCCCAAGGACCCATGGGGAACACAAGAAAAGAGAAAATATATTCTTGTCCTGAAGGACTTTACACAAGACGGAAGAGGACGCAACTGTTCATTTAAAGGACAGACTACAATTAGGTGCCGAAGTAGAAATCACCTGGGAGTTCAGAGAGCTCTGCGTGGACCAGGGGCAGTCTGGAGGGCCTCTGGGAGGAGGTGTTTGAAAGAGCCATCTCCCTCATTATCTGCCACACGAAGCGCCTCACGGACCGCGTCCCCATTAGGCGAGGCTAGACCAGCGACGCAGGCCAGCGACGCAGGCAAGGACATGAAAACACTGCCTCTCAGGGGGAGAGAGGGGCTCTGATGAATTCCTTCTGATCAAAGGGTCCGGGATGGCAGGAACCAACCAGTGTGCTGGCAGCAGGCGAGACCGAGTGAGTGATGTTCAAAACCGCACGCTTTGGGCCCAGACATTGATGTCCTTCCAGAAAGTGCCCTGCGTGGATGTGAGGAAGAACAAAAGGATGGAGGAGATAGAACATGCTCAGCTGGGAGAGTCAACCCAGAGCTCAAACAAGCCACTTCCACGATGTCCTAGCTGGGAGGAACTTGAGCATCGCCAAGTCACAGATGTCAAGGCTGGGCAGCTTTCCAGGCCATTCCATCCCAAGAACCCCTCCACAGCACCCCCATGTCCAGCACTCTCATAGACCTGGAAGGACACTGAAGCCCAGGTTAGTGGTGATGGGCAAATGTGCAGCACCCCATCCCCATCCCCAATGTCAGCCCACGTGCAATTGACTCCAGGGATGAACGTGCACTGGGCCGACCGGTCCAAGCCCTGCAACCCCCTGAACACAGTAATTCATTCTAGGATAAGCTCACAAACTTAAGCAATGAGATACAAAGTCTGAGACTTTGTTCATACCATTAGGAGGGGCAATACACAGTCTTTTATGCTTGAACCTGCGAAGAGGAGCTTTTGACTTGCTGGCAACCATATTGCCATCCTATGGAGCCAACAGAGAAGACAGAGAAGAGAGCTGGAGGAGGTCCTGGTGGCATCTGCAGTACCTGCCATAACAAATAAACCCCCAAATCTCAGCGGCTTGGGCCAATAAAAATTTATTTCTCATTCATATAACAGCCTGACCTGGGTCTTTCAGATGATCTGGGATCCAGGATCCTTCTACCTCGTGCCGTACCCTCCCCTAGTGCCTTGGAGTTCTCCACACTCAGTCCTTGTGGGGAGATAGGGTGGTGGAAGCATATCTGTTTCTTAAGCCCCTTGGTCTAGAAGCCATGCATACCACTTCCACCCTCTTCCATTGGTGGTAACCGGCACATGGCCATGCCTGAATGCAAGGGAGGCTGGGAAATGTAGTTCATGCCTGGCCTGCTTCTCGGCCACAGTTCTGCACTAAGAAAGAAGGAGTCTGAACCTTCAGTGACCAACGAGCCACCTCCATCTCCACAATACTGAGCACTCAACTCAAGCAGCTCCTGAAGCCTAATCTGCCCTTGATCTTTTTCACTTAAATAAACTATTAAATTTTCTATTTCTGCCTGAGCTGGGTTTTCTGCCATTAGCACCCAGAGTCATGACTGTTTGATAGAGTCCTGCAGCCCATTTGTGCAGATCAGCACAAAACCCAGTCTTCCTTTCCCCAGTCCAGTTCCTGTCCCATGATACCCCAAAACCTCCCCTCCCCAAAGCTCCGTGGTCTAGTCCACATCCCATGGAATCAGTTAATAATACAGTAATGCCCAAGGAAGAAGGGGGCTGGTCCACCTGGAGAGCAGAGACCAGAGGCTGTCCCTCAAGCTCTCCACTATGTTCCCACTTGGGAGAGGCACATAAGAGAAGAACCAATGGACTTTTTTTTTTTTTTTTTTTAGTGAACTGTTTAGGTCACTGTTCAGTTAGCCAAAGAGAAATATTAGAGGTGATCAGCTTAAGGACAAAACTCCAGAAAGAACACCAGGAAGTTTCTCCCACTCTGTGTATTATCAGCATCCAGGCCAGGGCTGAACATGATGGTACTAATATATGTCCACAAATTCTTTAACATCCCTCCCTTCTATAGACCCTGAGTGTGGGCTCTACCTAACATCATATTTCTAATGTGCAGAGTAAGAAGGAAATGACAGACCGTGACCTCCAAGGGGAGGTTATAAAAGGCATTGTGGTTTCCCTCTTTCTCCCCTTTGGATCACTTGCTCTGGGGGAAGCCAGGTGCCATGTGGGGAACAAACCCAAGCAGCCCTATGAAGAGACCCATGTGATGAGGCCCTGGGTCCTCCTGCCAATAGCCACGTGAGTGAACCTTCTTAGAAGCAGACCCCCAATCCAAGCCAAGCCATCAGATGACTACAGCGCTGTCCAACATCTTGACTGCAACTTCATGAGAGACTCTGAGCCAGGACCACCCAGCCACACTGTTCCTGAATTCCGGACCCACAGAAACAGAAATAATGAATGTCTATTGTTTCAAGTCACTAAGTTTCAGGGCCATTTGTTAGAGAGGAGCAGACGCCTAGTGCAGCAGAGTCAGGGGATAGTTGAAGGAAGGTTTCCTGCCTTGATGACACTTAGGAGCCCGCGGACACGTTGACTGAGCCTAGGTAACTGCCGTGAAGTAGGGACTTGCAGAAATGCGAGCACACCTAGCATAGCCACGCCCCTCATCAAAACAGAAGCCAACGAGTCAGTAAATCATCAGTAACGAGGTCAAACTAAAATACGATAGATGAGTTTGCTGTCATTAGACAAAGGGTAAGTTATATAAGCTGAACCATGTGAAATAGCCAATAGACAGCCATTTTTGATGTACATAATGATGACTCCATGTGGCTGAACATGACCCTTCACTCTCTGAGCTTCAGTTTCCCTTTTTATGAAATAAGAGTAATGACCCTCATGGTGAGGACTAAGCTGGTAACCAAACTGGCCACCTCAGAGCACACAGGACAGCCCGTGAGCGCTGCGTGACTTGCCAATGCCACAGAAATAAAGCTGGTGGGACCTAGAGAACAAAAGCGAGTAGTTGCCATCCGTCAGAAACTTGAGATCTGCCCTTGGGTCTCCTAGAGTGAGAGAGAATGGAGACCTGAATGAAGATCCCCACCTCTGTCTTCCCACCTGTGTAATGGAGATGACACCCCCATGGTGCGCTTGCCCTGACCTTCGGGCCCATCTCTGGTCCTTGGGAGGAGGGAGCCAAAAAGGGCAGGAGGCTGTGTCCATGCAGCCTGCCCTCCATCCCAGCCAGAGGGAAGAAGCAAGGAGGGAGCAAGGGCCCTCATTGCTGAGGCAGGCCTCATCCCAGAGGGCAGATTTAGCTGGATTGTTCCAGCAAATGGCTCAATTCCCTCTGGTTTTTGTCGTACAAACAATCCCAGACAAGCCTTAGAGGGTGGGAAAAAAAGAGTAATTTGTGTGGCATAAAACGTGAAGCATTGAGCATGGCATTGCAAGGCATTTGCATTTCTAAACAAGAAACCCTGCTGCTGAGTGTGGCTGTCACTTAGTTATCTTGTTAACTCCCTCCCGGCCCAGGCAGGGGAAACAGCAGCCTCCCAGCATGCCCCCCTCCCCGAGAGCCCAGGATTTGGAAGGAGAGGCAGAGGGGCACCATGAAGACCAAAGTTCAAGTCCAGCATTGTCACTAAGTCTGGAGGTGTCCTTCTGTGGTCTCCTCTTTGGCCCTTAGTTACCCTTCATTTTTGTAAAACAAGGGTGTTGGACCAGATGAACCCTAATGGCCTTTAGAAGTGACAGTCCATGCTTATAAAATCTGGGAGTCAGGAGACCTGGACTCGAATTGTGGTCCTGGCATTAACTGACCAAGTGACTTTGAGCTCAGTGCTAGAAGGGATTCCTGGCATAAACTGGTTCAGCCCCCAGCTCCTTTAAACACCTTCCCAGCATCCCTGAAAGACGACCGTCTAACTTCTGTGCCAATACCTCCAAAGGCGAGGCACTCACCTCCCCTAATGGAGAGCAGGACACCAATTCTGTTGCCAGAAAGCTCCATAAGTTACAGAGTCAGTGCTTCGACTTGAGTTCAGATCAACTTTCATGAAACCTCTGCCCCGAGGGAGTCCCAGGAAAGTCGAGTGGGCAATTGCACGTGTTTGCAACCAGGTAGCTCTCTGTTCCAACCCCAGCCAGGTGATCTGAAGGGACTTGATCCATCTGTGTCTTGGTTTCCTCTTCTATAAAACGGAGATGATAATTCAACCCACGTCTTTGGGTTGTTGGGAGGATTAATCAAGCTTGGCACTTAGCACGACGTTGGCCATGTTGCTCGATGAAGCTACCTAGAGCAGTGACAATCATATGTCAGTCACCCTTTTCACCAGGCTGGCACACAGAGCACAGGATGCTCACAAGTGCGAAGCACAGCTCCGACCTTCTGCTCAGCAAAGACTGCATGGAGCTACCGATGATTCCCCAGGAGTCCATGTGATGTAACTTGGCCCCTTCTGTCCTCCCCCAAAAGCCCATCAGTGCACCGGACTGACTGCTGAACATGCCCATCCAGGGACAGCCTGACATCCACTCTAACTATTTGTTTAAAGACAAATCATTCACATACGTTGGTACATGTGGTAGACTGGACATGATTCACAATCCTTCATGCTCTCCCCCTATTAAAATTGCACATCCACACCCTTTCCCATGTGCTCCTGCAGAACCACCCAGCACACAGAGCAGAGCGCATTTCCTCCCCACGGACTTGGACGTGGCCGTGTGACCTGACTTAGCTGATGGGTTGTGGACAGGAACAATATTGTGACAATTCTGGGATGAAGCCTCAATCACATTGCATGTTTCTACTCACTTCCTGGCACTCCAGTGAGCCAACCTGGAAGCTGCTGCCCTTGCCCAAGCCCCAGTGAAAACACATGCAAGGCAGACCTGAGCCCAGTGTGCAGCCTGGAGCCCAGCCCACCTAACCTGCGGGTGGAACCAGAGCCAACAGACCAAGCCATCCAGGATCAGCAAGTTCTGTGAGCTTGAGCGGAAATGCTTGTATTTGTAACCCAGCTGAGTTAGCAGATGATTTGTTATACAGCCGTATTGTGGCAACAACTGGTACCTTATTCTTTGCCAGCATCAGGTTACTTATGAGATCCCCAACTGAGTAAGACACCCAATGAGTCCAACTACTACCGGTGAAACCGAGGCTTCCAGTCCTTTAGAGTCGCTTACAGGAAGGTCCCAGTGTGATGGGAGAGGACAAAGTCCCCTTAAAAGTACCCAAGTCCACAAGCACACTTGAATTTAGATGACAGCCTGGCTTCCTGTCATCTCCCACTTCTGGTGCACCCCCACGCTGTCCCCGGACCTCAGCTTCCACACTTACATCATCAGAAAGATGAGAGAAGAACCTGAGGGAGTTGATGGGCACCTTGAAGGGTCAGCGGTAAAGGCCTTCTGCAAACCCAGGCCCTCACTACTCCCTGTGAGCATCCATGTCCATTGGATGGCAATCAGGCTCCAGGATGGCCCCTGTGATCTCGCCTCCTGGGATTCACACCCTTGTGTGGTCCCCTCCCATACTGTGCCAGGGCTGGTCCATGTGACCAAAAGAATTTGGCACAATTGATGGCATGACACTTTCGAGAGTAGGTCATGAGAGACATGAGCATCCCACCTAGATCCTGGCAGGCCTTCTTGTGGAAATTGACAAACAGATCCCGAAGTTTATATGGAAATGCCAAGCAAGTGGAAAAATGCAAAACAGCTCTGAAAAAGAAAGACAGAGCTGACAGACTCACACCACCTGATTCCAAAACTTACCAGAAAGCCACAGTAAACGAGACAGTGTGGTCTCGGCACAAGGATCGACATAGAGAGCAACAGAACAGAATTAAGCATCCAGGAATTAATCCTTAAATTTATGGCCAACTGATTTTCAATGAAGATGTAAGATGCCAATGGAGGGGGAAAAAAGTGATCATTTCACCAATTGGTGCTAGGACAGTTGGATAGCCCCATGGGAAAAAAATCAGCTTGGGCTTTTGACTTACATCATACACAAAAATCAACTCCAAATGGATCATAGATCTAAACGTAAGAACTGAAACTATAAAACTTTCAGAAGAAATTATAGGAGAAAATCTTCATGACTTTGGGTTGGACAGAGAGTTCTCATGTATGACAGTAACAGCATGATCAATAAAAGAAACAAAATTGATAAGCTGGACTTTATTAAAGTTAAAAACTTTCACACTTTAGAAGACCCCACCGAGAGAATAAAAAGACAAACCACAGACGGGGAAGAGATATTTGCAAACCATGGATCTGATAATGGACTCATAATCAGAATGTATAAAGAACTTTTATAACTTTAAACAATAAGACAAAAAGCCCAATAGGCAAAAGATTGGAATAGACATTTCATCAAAGAAGATGTATGAATGGATAACAAGGCAAAGAGAAGACGCTCAACACAATTAGTCATTAGGGAAATGCAAATGAAGACCACAATGAGAGAGCACTACACATCCACGAGAATGGCTTTCATCAAAAAGACAGATAACACCAAGCTTCCACAAGATGCAAAGCACCTGGAACCCTGACGCATCATTGGTGGGAATTTAAAATGGTAGAGCCACCCTGGAAAACAATTTGGCAGCTTCTTGTAACAGATAAACGTAAATTTATCATGACTCAGCAACACCACTCCTAGGAATCTACCCCAGAGAAAGGAAAACACGTCCACACAAAGACACGAACGTCAGTGCTCATGGCTACACAATGATTCATCCCAGGCAAAAACTGGAAACCATCCAGATATCCATCAACTGATGAATGGATAAACAAAATGCGGTATATCCATACAGTGGAATGCTCCTAGGCAAATAAAAAGGAATGGACTCTTGATCCGTGCGACCACATGGATGAACCTCCACAACATTTTGCTAGGAGAGAGGCTCCAGCTGGAAAACACTACACATTCTATGATTCCATTTGTAGGAAATGACTGGAAAAGGCAAATGTATAAAAGACAGAAAGCACGATGGTGGTTGCCTGGAGCTGAGAGTAGGAGCCGGGATGAACTGTGAATGGGCACAGGGTAACTTTTGGGGACGATGGAAATGTTCTAACCTGGATTGTAGTGATGACTGCAGAGTTCTGTAAATTTACTCAAACCACCGGTGGCAGGGAGACAGTGGGTTTTCCATGTTAGTGGCTGTCTTGATCATTTGCCGCCTGCTGCCACATCATGAGCCCTCAGAGGGGTCCGTGTCACAAGGAAAGCAGAACTTTCGGCACTGCATTGGAGTGTGGCTTTGTAGAGCAGGTCCTCCAGCCCCAGGCCCAGACAACAACTCGACTGAAAGAAACCCCTTGAACGACCCTAAGCCGGAATCATTTTCAGCTGCATCTGGACTCTCCCGCCCTCAGAAACTGTGAAGTCATAAATGTTTGTTTCTTTAAGCTGCTAAATTTGGAGTCATCTGCTATGTAGGCATAGATAACTCGCACCCATTATCTCCTGGTGACCCCCACAGCTGAGTTTTGGGTAGATATCTGCATGCCCATTATAGAGGTCCAGAGACTGAGGCTCGAGAGTCTGGTCCAAGAGTAGGCAGCGATCAGGAGGTGGGGGTGGCACTTAACCAGGCAGGCCCGACGGCAGAGCTGCACCTTACGACAGCTCACTCAGCATCCTGGACCAGGTACCACGGGAGACACCACGGAAGGAGGAGACGTCAGATCCCTGCCCGGCAGGACCTCCCAGTCTGAGGGGGTAGGCGGGGCAGCCAAGCAGAAGACCCTCTGGACCGTGATCAGTGGCGGCCCCCGGCCCGCGGCTCCTCATGGCCCACCGTTCAGCACCACAGCTGCCAAATCCATTCTTCGCAACTCTGAAAAGAGCTCGGAGCACCCTGACTGGGGGTTCCTGCCACCCCTTGAAGCAGAAAGCAGCAAAATTGGATAGTAATCTGTTGTCGTTCAAATATTTCCGCTGGAACCAGGGTGAATTATGATGCCATCCCGCTTTATTCAGTGCAGCATCTTTCATAAGAGCTGTGTCTCAGAAACACTTTGGAGAAGGAAATAATAAATAATTGCCCAAGAGGACAAAACAGGAGATGAAAAGCTCCAGGCTGGTGGGGGCAGGGAGGGAAAACTCAGTTTTAAGGAGCTGGTGTGTCCAGGGAGCTCGAGCTGGGCAGCTGGGCCTTGGCGAGCAGAACTTTGGGTTTCAGTGCCGGGTTCCAGATGCTTCTGGGAGAAGAGGCTACAGGACGCTGCACCTCCGCACTGGATGGCGAGACCATGCATAGGAGACCACTGGGCAGGCGTCCCGGAGCTCCTTCCATCTGACGTGGGGCCCTGGATGGCAAGCTCTGCCTCTCCCACATCCACACTCACTCTACTCAGAGCCCTCACTCGCTCGGGGTCACTTAGAGTCAGGCCCAGGTCCTTCTCTGACCCAGAGCCTTATACAGCCTTACCCCCAGGGTTTCTCTTGCTCTCGACTGAGTGGACCCCACTCCAGGCCCACTGATCTTCTTACTGTGCTTTCAACACGCCAAGCACATGCCTGCCTCAGGGCCTTTGCATTGACTATTCCCTCAGTCTAGAACACTCTTCCCCCAAACACCCACACACAGCCAATTCCTCACTTCCTTCAAGTCTTTGTTAAAAGAGTGCCTTCTTGAGGGGGAAATCGGAGGGGTAGACGAACCATGAGAGACGATGGACTCTGAAAAACAAACTGAGGGTTCTAGAGGGGAGGGGGGTGGGAGGATGGGTTAGCCTGGTGATGGGTATTAAAGAGGGCACGTTCTGCATGGAGCACTGGGTGTTATGCACAGACAATGAATCATGGAACACTACATCAAAAACTAATGATGTAATGTAGGGGATTAACATAAGAATAAAAAAAAATAAAATAAAATAAATAGTGCCTTCTTGGTGAGGCTACCCTGACCTCACTATTTAAAAGTGTTCTTCCTTTTCCCTTTCTCCTGATTGTCCTACTCTGCTCTGTGCTCCCCGACCCTGATGGCCCTCCCTCACCTTGTAGTGTATGTACTATTAAACTTGCCATTGTCCCCCTACCGCTAGAGTCTAAGATGCAAAGAGGCAGCACCTTCGTTCCCACCTGGCACCTGACAGCCGAGGGGCTCAGCAAACATCTGCGGAGTGAGCACAGGCATGCTTGCACAGAGCCTCAAGCCCCCACGTACAGGTGCCCACTTACCTACTCCTACCTGTGGATCCCCCTGCAGTCTTACACACACGTGCCCTCAGCACAAAGCCACACTTCCCACCATTTGGGAGGAACGGTCTCTGACCTGGAAGACAGTGACCTGAGCCTGCACTCTGGGCCCCGGCACACCCAGGTTTTAATCCTAGCTCTACCGCTTGCCATCAAGTCATCTTGGACGAGGCATGTCGCCTCATCTGCATAGAGGGCTAATCATGATTATTGCCACTCTGTTACGTAGGAACTATTTATTACGTCCATTGTGCACACGGGGAAACTGAGGCATGGAGGGGCCAAGTGAGGATGAAATAAGAGACTCAGTAACAACTACTACTGCTCAGGATGTTTGCTGAGCCTAGAAACTGAAGCTGAGAGGAAGCATGGGACAGAAGTCTGTAGCAGAAACCTCAAAACACAGACAGTGTGGCTGAACGAGAATGAACTAGAACCATTTTTGCCCCGATCACCTTACAATGGAAAATGAATTTGCCTGAGCAAAGCAAAGCAAGAGCCAATGACAGTCCTCTGGACTAAAAATAACCCTCAGCCATCGGTGCGGGAAGGTACTTAGAGATAGACAATCAACCCACATTCCCACTTTCCCAGCGAGGAAGTGGGGTTCAGAGAGGCGAGAGTCATTTTCTGACGATCGCCTAGCAGATAAAAGGGTGCAATCTGGGATCTGAACCAGCTCTGTCTAACCCCAAAGCCCTCGTTCTTCTCATTGCTCAATTTCTTGTTCATTCATTCAGAAGCAGCCAGCTCTAGACCCACTCCCTGATCAGCCAGGTTCCCGGGGCGCCGGTGGGGAGCACTGTGGAGGCCGTGAGGATGCCCGATCCTGGGTCTGCACTAAAGGTGGCAGAGGCCACAGGGCCTGGGGTCCGAGGCAGAGGGGCTGCACGCCCACGACTCCCTGCCCGACTCACAGCTGCAGCAGCGGGAGGAGGCCGAGACCAGGGGCGCCCCAGGAACATCTGGCTTGAGGCTTCTCAGAGACATGTTTCTCTCACTCACTCAGAAGCAGTGATTTCTAGTTGGGGGGTGAAGAACATTTCTCAGCACAGTCTGAGTTTAAAATAATTAAATACATCATGTTCCTCAGGGCCCAAAAGGTAGTGTAGGACTATGTCCTCAAGTGAGCTTTGCATGCCATGGGGAAGGGGGAATGAAGGAGTCTCTGTTCTTTTATTCGGGCTCCATTAAACTGAACCGTCACATGCCCCACACCAGGAAGGGTATGGGGACACCAGGCCAGGACCTGGGGGCCCAGGGATGAACAAGATGTGGCCTTGGTATTCAAAGAGCCCGCAGTCTGTTTAGAAATAGGATGCCCCCGTGTGTTGGTGTCTGAATCCAGGTAGCTGTAGGTCCCTCCAACTCTGTGCTTCTCAGCTGGGGTGATTTTATCCCCCAGGGGGCATTTGGCAATGTCTAGAGACATTTTTGGTTGTCATAGCCTGGCCGGGCTGACATCCAGTGAGGCTAAGGATGCTGCTAAACATCCTATGATGCATTGGATAGGCTACAATAATGAATGATCCAACCCAAAATGTTGGTAGTGCCTACATTGAAAAACCCTGCTTTAAACAAAGAGTATTTAACCAGGAGTTCTGGGACCCTTAGAAGGCCTGTGGATATCCTTGCAGAAATTTAGGCACTTCCCTGAGATCATAAGCAAAATTTGGGACCTCTGTGAACATGGGAATTGTTCTAGCATGATCATCTGAAATCTCATCCAGACTGAGGCCAGGCATGATGCTGAACTGTTTAACTGTTTTATGTTCAACACATAGCATGGGGCACAGCACGCGGTAAGGGTTTGGTACGTACCGTTGAGATGAATGGCAGGGCATCCTTAATAGACCCAGAAATAGTTCTCCTCTTCTCCACCCAAGTTCTGAACACACTGGGAAATAAGACAAAGGAGAAGGAGGCCAACATGTCACCTTTGGTATGGATAAAGGCTAATTTGGAGAACAGAACACAGCTCACTGTGAAAGCCAAATGGGCATGCTCAGTGAACCCCAGAATTAGGCAGACCAACCCACCTTGTCACACAGCTTGAGGTGAGGGCAGGCCACCCACCTCCTAGCCCTCAGCACAGGCGCAAAGCCTACGTCCAGACTAACATCGTCCCACAGAAGTATAATACAAATCACAAAAGTAGATTTATTAGCTATATTTAAAAAACTAAAAAGAAACAGGTAAAAATACTTGTAATAATATATTTTATTTAACCCCATTCCCCAACATATGATCATTTTAACATATTGTCAGTATAAAAAATTATTACTGAGGCATTTTACATCTTTTTTTTTCTACTGTCTTCAAGTTCCAAAGTGTATTTTTACAGCAATGACACATCTCAATTCAGACTAGCCACGTTTCAAATGCTAATAGCCACATGTGGGGAGGGGCTGACATATTGGACTGGGAAGGTCTTAGAGGATTAGGGAATTATGCTTGCTCCCTATGGACGAGCTCCAAGTGGGGGAGAAGAGGGGAAGACCAGGCTCCATGAGCCCACTCACCAATCAGATAAATCACTCCACCTCTACTGGGACCGAATGGGGAGAAGACAAGAATTACACTAACTGAGCTGCCTTCACATGGAAGGAAATATTGGAAATGGAAATGCATTCCTCCTGGATGGGTGGGTGGATGGATGGTTGGATGAATGGATGGACGGATGGATGATTAAGGAACAGATGATGTGAAATCCAGGTAAGACATACCACACCAGGGCAGGGAGTCAATTTCTATTTTTTAAAAAGCTACAAATGTCAAACCCATGAAAGAAAATGCTGTGGTTTTGGAGGCAATATATCCTTGTTTTGAAAAACCAGAATCCCATCCACTCTCACCTCATCCAACCTCTGTGAGTGGAGGAAACAATAACATCTGAGTAGTAAATCTAAATAATATCAATAATAACAATAATATCTAAAGAACAGTCACCATACTTACTGTATGGCAGATAATTGAATACTTTGGTAAGAATATAAGCTATATGTAAAGGGGGATTTTTGTCTGTTTACTGCTCTATTTCTAGCACCTGGCATAGAGTAGGTGCTCAATAAATATTTGTCAAATTAACAAACTGTTTGATTTATTCAAGAAGTTCAAAGAGGTTGAGTACACTGCCTGAGGTCACACTAGCACCCAATGGTAAAATCGGAATTTGAACTCAGGTCTAGTGGAGGCCAAAGCTCATTTTACCACCTGCCCTTCTGAATGATACAGAAAATCACATTTTCCCATCTGTTCTTCATGAACATGGCACCTAGTCAGCCCTGTACATTACTCACCCTGGAGAGCACCCCAGCAAAAGTTCAAAGCCAAGGTGGTTTTCTCTACTTCTCCAACTCAAACTTTCGCATGATGCTCCCTGAAGCTGAGAGTGCTGGGGAATGCGAATTCATAGGACCTAAAGTAGGTGGAGCTGGCTCGCAATGGCCCGAGAGAGCAGACCGTTAAATTTTCAGAAATGTTGTGAGCCAGTTGTCAAACACAGCCATTACTAAAAAATTAAAGTATATAAACTTACCATTAAATAAATTACATGAAAAACAAAGATGATAAATACTCAAATTCATCACTTCATAATTATTTTACTTTATTGCTCTCTATGCTCTTAAGGTCATTTGTGTCTATTGTATCTGTACAATCGAGATGCTCCTTTGATGGTGTCTGGCTGAGCATCTCTTTCCAACTCCACATTCAATGTCACCTAGACTGAAATCAGCCATGGCAGGAGCATTTACACCACAGAAACTGGCAAATGCTGCAGACCAGGTCCTGTTTTTGTTAATGTCCCAGAGAGAGTGTTATTCTACATTTACTAGCATTGTATGGCTGGTTTACAAGCCAGGATGTGGTCACAAATCAAAGAGCACTGTTTTAAGATTCTCCACTACACCACTAAATAGCGACCAGAAAGCCATCTTCACTCAAAAAGGACATCTTACTTCAGAAAACAGCACCTGCTGTAGACTTTCTGAGCCTCCTTGTGGGAGGTGGAAAATCCAGTACACATTCCCACTGGGGTCCAGTTCATCTCAGCAGGGAACATCCAGGACCCCAGGGTTCAGTTGAGGGCCTTTCTCACAGACACACAGCTCCAGTTGGAAATAGCAAAGCTCAGCCCTCTGGAGTCATTGCTATGCATGGCAAGCAAGTTCTCTTGTCTCTAATGAGCAGTTGGCATGATGCCCATGGTTTGGTCCTGGGCCCCTGCTGAGATGAAGTTGATTTAACCATATCCTTTGTCTCTGCTTTTAACACCTCTGGTGGGTATATCAATGGTTGGAGTGGGAACCATGCAAAGCAGAGAACAAAAGCAGAAGTCAGCCTCCGGAAGTACGTCTGCCCAGCCAGCCATTTTAGCTCTACACACTTGAGAGTCTAGGGGGTCTTTAATTAGTTTTGCCTTTCCTCCCCAGGGGAGTCGAACATTTGTTGAGTATACCCTGGGTGATAAATATGTTGCTGGGCACCTTCTAGATAATCTTATCTAATGTGTTAACTACTTTCCAGAGTAGGTATCATTCACCACTTTTACATATGAAGAAATTGGAACCTGGGGAGGTTGAGCCCCCTTCCCAAGGTCAAGCAGCCAGTGAATGGCTAAACCAAAATTACAACAGACATCTCTCTGGCTGTGGATTCACATGTTCTCTACTAGGCTACACTTGCCTGAAATAGATACCTTAGACTAGACTTTGACAAGTGGGTACGGTTTCAACAATCGGGCCTGAGGAGGAGGACACTAGTGGCTGGTGGGGAGCGTAAACAAACTAATAGAAGCAGGAGATGATGGGGTTCATCCGAGCACACTGGATGGCCTAAAGGTTTACGTAGGAGAGGAAGGAACTAATGTGGATGGAAGGATATGTGGACAAACTGAGAGGTGGTAAGAAGGAAGGGCAGATGGGTAGAAGAATAGATGTGAGGGTGAACATGAAGTATGGAGAGATGAGGGATGCAAGGGTGGACAGTGAACAGTGGATGGTGGACAGTGAATAGTGGATGGTGGTTGGGTGGACAGTGAACAGTGGATGGTGGATAATGGACAGTGAACCATGGATGGGTGAACAGTGAACAGTGGATGGGTGGACAGTGAACAGTGGATGGTGGATAGTGAATAGTGGATGGTGGATGGGTAGACAATGAACAGTGGATGGTGGACAGTGAATAGTGGATGGGTGGACA
>NW_023270447.1:81503427-81590955 GCF_011800145.1 Mirounga leonina
GACAATGAACAGTGGATGGTGGACAGTGAATAGTGGATGGGTGGACAATGAACAATGGATGGTGGACAGTGAATAGTGGATGGTGGATGATGGACAGTGAACAGTGGATGGGTGGACAGTGAATAGAGGATGGTGGATAGGTGGACAGTGAACAGTGGGTGATAGATGGATGGACAGTGAACAGTGGATGTGTGGACAGTGAACAGGTGGTAGGAGGATAAGACAAGGAATGGATGCACGGAGGGTAGAAGGAAGAGAAGGGAAGGAGGAGGGGAGACGAGGGGACAGACAGGAGGAGAAGGGAGGGAAGAAACATGGTAGCTAGGTGGGTAGGTGGGAGGGTGGTCAGTGAAGGACGGGTGGGTGAATGCGTAGACCAGGAGACAGCTAAAATGCAGACAGGTGGAAGTGGATACAGGGGTGGGTGCTAACATGAGCATGTGGAAGGGTTAGGGGTGGACACATGGATAGTGGAAGATTAAAATGTGGGAAGGTAGGTGATAGAAAAGTGGCCATGGGGGCACCTGGTGGCTCAGTCGGTTAAGCATCTGCCTTCGGCTCAGGTCATGATCTCGGGATCCTGGGATCGAGCCCCACGTCTGGTTCCCTGCTCTGTGGGGGAGTTTGCTTGTCCCTGTCCTTCTGCCCTGCCCCCCCACTCATGCATGCTCTCTCTCTCTCTGTCTGTCTCAAATAAATAAATAAAATCTTAAAAAGAAAAGAAAAGAAACATGGCCATGGATGGGAGAGAGAAGGGGAAAGCAGGTGACTGAGTGGGTAGGCGTGTGAGGGAGTGGACAATGTTGGGTGGATGGACGGATGGTAAGACTGGATGGATGACAGGTGTGGGCATGCGGGGAGCATGATGGAGACAATGAGAGAAGAAGGAAGGGACAGAGGGAGAGAAGAAATGAGGGAGAGACAGGAGGGAAGGGCTCATCCCAGCCCATGAGCACCACAGACATGATCCGTGGGGAAGGGGAGTCATCCTCACACCATGTCCAAGAACCAACCAGAACCCGGGCTGCCAGGGCAACACAAGTAACTGACAGCTCTGCTTCCTTCGGAGCTCAGCCCTGGGGCAGCCCCCACAGAGGCCCTGGTCAGGAGCAAGGCTCCATACCTCTTCTTTCTCCACCCCTCCTCCTCCTCCTCCTCCTCCCACTTCCAGCCTCCCCGCCCCTCCTTCTGCTCTCCTTCCTCACCCTGCAGCCTTGTCTTGGCAAGAGGCTCGCTGGAGCCGAGCAGTGGGACCAGATGCTTTGACCTTCTCTGTTCTTGGACATAATTACTGTTATCCCACATAATCGCTTTGAAATAACTCTGTGTCATTATGCACCTTCGTGCTATTTCACCCATTTATCTGTGAGCAGCCCTGTGCTGGGGAGCAGGGATTTGGATAGAACAGCTTGCTGGGTTGTTTCTCTCCTCCTCCTCCTCCCGCGCACCGTGCTTGCCTTAACCCTTCCTGCCACGGCTCTCCTCAACATGCCGTTCAAACAACAGCACAGACGGTCCCTCCAGGCCAGCGTCCAGGCACCGCTGGAGACGAGAGGACCCAGTGGGTCCAGGCATGGACTATAGTACCATGGTGGGCAGGTTATGTGTTCTGAGAGGCCAGGAGTGGGCGGGGGGTGGGGAGAGAGTCTAAAGCCAAAAGCAAGAGTTGTGCAATCTAAAGGGAAAAGCCAAGCCAAGGTCAGGCTCAGGGGAGACCCAGGAGGCATGTCCAAGATGAGGACCCCCCGGGGGCACTGACTCAGAGAGGGCTGGATGGTGGCTGACATTATGCAAGTGCCCCCGGTACCCTAATATGAGGGGGCAGGGCTGGGTGTGTCAGGGGCACCACAAGACATAGGGCCATGACAGTGGACTTGAACGAACCTGACCAGGAAGGGACACTTCCTTGGGGCCCAGAGAGCTGCAGCTTTGAGCCAGACAAGCCCCGTCATACCTCTGGGTCTGGGGATGGGGTGAAGGTGAAGAGAAAGCCTGCCCAAGAAGAGGACTCCAGCTTCCTGGGTCTTAGCTCCAGCTCCTGCATGTTGTCAATGTTCCTGGGACGGTTTGACCCCAGCCTGACTGTGAACTTTCCTCCCAGGACTGGCCTGCTTGTTACGCCGCCTTTGGAATTCTCCAGGCTTATATCTGAATCCTGGCCAGCTGTGTGACCTGGGGAAAGGGACTTAACCTCTCTGAGCCTCAGTTTCCTCACCTGTCCTGTAGGGATAACAGTTGCCCCTGCTCATAGGGTGGTTGGGAGGCTTCGGTGTGATCATGCGCAGAATCAGCACTGTACCCGAGCCATAGCAATTGCTCGAGAAATGAAAACTAGAGGGACGGTACCTTGGCCACCTCTCCAGTTCCCAGCCCCCATCTCTGTCAAGCCTTCTCTCCTACCATGCTGGACTCTGGGTCTCTGACCCTCCAACTTCCCATTGGTTCCATTCTGTTCCACCCGTCCCGGGAACAACAACGCCTGTCACATCACCTTGGGGACCCAAGCCACACCTGGCGAGGGCTAGGGAGTTTAAACAGACAAGAGGGGATGGTAGGTCACTGAGGTCAAGGCCAGAGAAGCCAGTCAGGCAGTGTCCAGCCTTGCAGCCTGCCGCCCCAGCCACAAAGGAGCTCCCAGGAGCTTTGCCCCCAGGAGCCTCCCAGCCTCTGCGGCCTCTGCCGTCCCTGCTCGTGGTCTCAGCACTATCTGTGGTGTGTGTGAACGCTCCCGTCTCTGCCGGCAGGGGCTGACTCCAGCTTCCTATGGTCGTCGCTGAACTTTGCCACGGCAGGTGAACATGAGTTACTGATGTGGCCTTTGTGGGCCGTATTCATGGCCAAGGAGCAAGGGGGCACTTGATTCTAGTGACTTTTCCAGTATCAACCGGAGCCTCCGGTGGGCATCTTCCAGCTCCTTTCATTACCTCCATTGCACTTTTCCTTTACCACCTTTAAACACACCCTCTTGCTTTGAATGCATCATCACTCCTGACGTACTTGGCTCAGCTGCGGGGAGGAAGTGCAAGGAGAGGCAGTGAGGCCCAGAAAGGCTAGGGGGTCCAGCAGCTGAGATCCTCCAGGGGAACTTGGAAGGGAGCCTGAGTCCTCCAAGTCTAGCCTCAGGGCTCTCCTCCTGCAGGAAGCCCTCCGTGATTTAAACTTGTCCAAATAGGGCACCTGGGTGGCTCAGTTGGTTAAGCATCAGACTCTTGATTGCAGCTCAGGTCATGATCTCAGGGTCATGAGATCTAACCCCGAGTCAGCTCTGCACTCAGCGGGGAGGCCACTTGACCCTCTCCCTCCCCTTCTGCCCCTCTTTCTCCTCACTCTCTCTCTCAAATAAATAAATAAATAAATAAATAAATAAATAAAATCCTTTTAAAACACTGAGAAATAAAAAAATAAAATAAAATGAATCAGAGTAGCTATTATAATTTGAGTGCTCACAGCCAAGCACGGCCCTTGGGGCTATATGAGTATTAACTCACTTAAATCGTATCCCTGTATGTAGTGAGCAAATAGGCTCAGAGAGGAAAGGTAACACCACCGAGGCCACAGGGCTTGTTGGTGGTTGGGCAGGGATTCCAGCCAAGTCCCTGTAACTCCCACCCAGCCACCCTGTCCCTCACGTGACTCCTCCATGTAGGCACTGCCTTCCATGTTATAAGGCTGGGTTTTCAGCAACTGAAAACGGGGTGAAGGCTTTCTCATAGTTTCCTATTGCCTTCTCCATACAACTGGGAGGTGTCTAAGGGCCAGGACTGTCACTTGCCCCACTAGACCGGGAACTCCTTGAGGGTAGAAGTCGTGCCTCCCCTATCAGATCAGTACTTCCTTGTGCCTCCCCCACCAGACCGGGACATCCAGCTCTCCCTTCCCACCCAGCCCCCCACCCCACCATCGTGCCTTCCTCTGCCCTCCATCTAGCAGGCAGCTGGGGTTCCACTCTGCTTTCCCAGCAGGGGGCCCTGGTGCTGTCCCCTCCCTGGGTCCCCCTCCCATGGCTCCTTCCCTTCAAGGCCAAAAGCACACGCATCATCTCAGTAACGAGAGCCGTGCACATGCGCCCCATCTCGCAGACGGCTGGAGCAGAAGGGAATCTGGTCTCCCTCCCATAGCAGCACGGAGCCCACCCTGGACGGGGCCCTGAGCGGGGGGTAGGGCGCTTTGCCTGGCCCAGCTTCCCCCCCCCCCCGGGAGAGCACAGGGACAGTCCTCCCTGCCCCACCAGGACTGCCTCAAAACCCCTGCTTTGGAGTTCTACCATCCAGTCGAACTTACCGCCACTAATTCCCCTCTCTGCCTCAGCCCCCAAATCCCCGTCCCAGCCTCAGCCCTGCCCCTCCTGCTCTGCGAGTTTCCCCATCTGTGAAATGGGAACGACGACCCTCCCGCCCTTCCCTCACAGGCTGCTTCTGAGAATGGACCAGGCTGTGCTTTCGGAGGCTCCAGGACGGGGCGGGTGATGACAGCAGTGCATGGACACGGCTCCCGCCAGGCTGGGATCCCGGCCTCCCTGCACCCCAGGCACGGGGTGGGGTGGGGGGGTCCATGCCGCCACCTGTTTGCCTGGGTCCTCCTTGTGCTTTGGAGTCGGACACATTTGGATTCAAATCCTGCCTCTGTGCAGACATAAAGTGTTTGTAACCCTTGACCCACAGTCCCACTTCTAGAATCCATCCTTAGACATAAAGATGCCATTACCGACCAACGTCCATTCCAGGCTGGCTCTTTTTTTTTTTTTTTTTTTAGATTTTATTTATTTATTTGAGCAAGAGAATGAGAGAGACAGAGAGCACATGAGAGGGGGGAGGGTCAGAGGGAGAAGCAGGCTCCCTGCCGAGCAGGGAGCCCGATGCGGGACTCGATCCCGGGACTCCAGGATCATGACCTGAGCCGAAGGCAGTCGCTTAACCAACTGAGCCACCCAGGCGCCCCCAGGCTGGCTCTTTGAGGTAAGAGCAGAAACCTCAAAACGGCTAGGACGTGCATCAGGAGGGGGACTGGGTGACTGAGCCATTGGCTCCTGCAGAACAACGGACACAAAAGCTTGCACCTGTCACATTGACCCGAGACGCGCAGAATATATCGTCCAGCATGCGATAGGCTGTTAGGGAAAAAATACATTACAGGAAACAAAGCTGTGGAGGGGCACGTGCAACAGCTCCCCTCATTCTCCCCGTGCCCCTGTGTCCCTGCCTATCGGTCGGTGCACACTCCTACGCACAGGAGGGGATCGGTTACCTCGGGTGGGAGGCAACGTGAGGGACAGAGAATGAAAGAAGTTTGGGAAAGTCTAATCCTATTTTATGTACTTTACTATTGTTTACATTGTTTTGATGAGCCCTTATTTAAAAAATAATAAATAAAGCAACAGCGATTTTTAAAACTTCCCCTCTCGGTCACTGATCAACAATGCGACTTGGGTGTCTCAGGGCAATGAGCCTCAGTTTCTTCATCTGTAAAATGGAAATAACAAGGTGTGTCTCGTAGCTCCACTGTGTGCACGGAAGAGGTTAAGTTCTCTTCCCTCACGTGGGAAGGGCGAGGGGAGGAGGTATAAGGCTGCACCCCAACAGCCAGTGGCCCAGCTCTCAGGGGGCAACCACTTTGACTGACGTAGGGGAGTTGCCGCCTCCCCCCCCCCCCCAGTCACAGACTCAGCCCACGCTCCCTGCCTCCTCTAGCTTTTGTAAATGCTAAGCCAGCTTCCGTCCCTTTGGTGCCAAATGACCCAGATCAAGGTCCATCCCTCTCTGAGCATCAGTGGCCCCACCTGGGAAAAGGCAGGTGTCTCCCGCCCGCCTCCTCGGTGTGTCCCGTGCACCCGGCTTCCCCCGGGAGGCTGGCTCTTCTGCAGCATCAGAACAGTGAGCAAGGGAGGGAGAGGGCTGAGCTCTTGAGTAAACATTGCTTCTCATGCAAAAGCTCAGAGCTCTGCCCCACACCACACTCACCTGAGATGTCTGGAACCGGTGAAGAATCCCGAAGGGCTCTACAAACAGACCTCGAGCTGGCAGCTGCCCCTAGGGAATTGGGGTTAAATTCTGGGCTTGTGCACGGAGGAGCATAGCAATTTGCTGGATTCCTCCATGTCTTCTCCCTCGAGAGCCAGAGATGAGACACAGTTCCCCAATTCCTGGAGATCAGATAGGAACGTGGACACCTGGCGGGGGGCAGGCCGGACATTGTCCACCCCGGAGGAGACCCCTAGGGACAGACGCTGAGGACCGGGTGCCTAATGTGGCCTGTGGACTCCACAAAGCCCCTGGAACCTAGCACCCTGAGGAGCAGGAAGGGAGGGCTGGACCCAATCAAACCGAGCTTAAACCTGGAATGACTGAGTCTACCTGGCATTGTCTGAGATTACATTTTCTGCCCTCAGGCAGAAAGGGAGCTGGGGACAGAAATTCCCTACCGTGAGAGAAAAATAAAGTTACAATGTCTGGCACACCACACAACGTGGCTTGAAAATTCATACTCACCATACACACAGCCCCTAGATTTGAAAATAATGAAAAGAGTCACTGGAGTGAGAAGCAGCTCCAGACCCCCACCCACTCGGCCTCCCTCTCGCCCCCCAAGGAGGCTCTGGAAGCCCAGTTTGAAAACTTGCACACCAGACCAAAAGTGGGGTGGCCGCATGCAACCCATCCCTGCCCTCGGGAGGCCCCTTTTCCCAAATTTGAGTTGTCACCCCAGATCAGAGCAGATCGGGGGCCCCGGGGCCTGTCGTGGGAGCAGACCGGGGGGGCACACATCCCTCCGGAACCCAAGGGGTGCCCCCAGCACTACCCACACCCCTCACCCCCCAGAAGCTACCTGGATGCCCCTTGGGACCTCAAACTCGCATACCCCAAAATGACTGCCTCACTCTGCCCCCACACCTGCCCCACCTCCGGTTCTGGAACCACCTTCAACTCTGGGCCCGAGAGGGAAACAGGGACAAGAACCCATGGGTGTCTCCTTGTCCTTCTCCTTCCGTCCAAGCGGGCACCAGGTCCTGCCAACTGCATTTCTCAGGCATCTCCCGAATCCAGCGCTCCTGCCACGTCTGCATACGTACTTGCGTCCCTGACGTTGGCAAGCCTCCCAGCCTCCGGGGAGGCCAGAGTGGGTAGTAGGCATGGAATTGCCTGGGTTCAAAACCTAGCTTCACCGTGACTATTAGTCATAGGCTACTGGGCAAGTTTTCCAACCGTCCTCAACCTTCTCATCTTTAAAATTACATGATGGAAAGCCTGGGTGGCTCAGTCAGTTAGGCGTCTGCCTTCGGCTCAGGTCATGGTCCCAGAGTCCTGGGATGGAGGCCCGCGTCGGGCTCCCTGCTCAGCCGGGAGTCCGCTTCTCCCTCTCCCTCTGCTGCTCCCCCTGTTTGTGCTCTCTCTCTCCCTCTCAAATAAATAAATAAATTCTTTAAAAAATAAAAAATAAAATTAGCATGAGAATAGCACCTACCTTACAGTATTGTTTAGAGGATTAAATGAGTTAATAGTGCAAATAGAGGACTAAACGCTCTGTATGTCGTAACTCATGTCCTTCCAGGAGGGAGGTGCTATCTTACAGAGGAGGGAACCGAGGCTCAGAGAAAATAAGTAATTTGCCCAAGGTCACACAGCTGGTAAGAGGTAGCCTCCAAAGTCGAGCCCAGCTGTCTGACTCTTTTCCATTATGAATACAGCGCTATGTCTGTCTCCTTGACCGCGAGCTCCAGGCAGGATGGAATTTTGCCTGATTGATCCCTGTGCTTCCAACACCTAGCCCACATCAGAGAGAGGAGGGAAGGTTTAAGAAGAAGGAAGAATGGAAAGGAAGGCCAGAGGAGCAGGCCAGTCTCCGTCAGTCCGGGCCTGGGGGGTAGAGGTCCAGGCAGGATCCTGAGCAGTGGGCCTGGGTCCACCCAGGTCAGTTCCTTCTCCTCCTCGGCGGAACTCTGAGATTCCCAAGGCCCAACCTGTTCGTCGAGCCCCTCCCCCTGGCGGCGGAAGGAAGTGCACCCTGCCTCATCCCACCCGGTTCCTGCAGACTTTTGTAGTACCTGTTCTTAATTTTTATGTCTGCTTAGCCACTTGTCCTATTAAAGGAGTAATTTAATTAACTCCAAGAAATGTAATTAATTTTAATTGTTCATGATAATTCATTGTTTAATACTCTATTAATAATTATAAAAGATCCTAATGCCCAGTTACTGTCCTATAGTAAGATAATTAAACACTTGTATGGGAGACACTTCATTTTCAAGTGCTGCCACATCACTTCAGTCTGCAGAGCAAAGCTTCCTCGATGCGACCAGCAGTGTGCTCACATGGAGTCTCCCAAAGGTGGTGACTTTAAATTTACTTTGGAGAAGGACGGGGTGGCCCAGAAGTTGGCAAAGAGCTTTACAGCAGGCGGAAGTGAAGGCGCACTGCGGCATCAGAGGAAGGAGAAGTCCCTGGAGCGGTGCCCTGTGCCCTCCCCAAAGCCAGGGCAGGCCCATCCCGACCCGGCCACACAGCATCTTTGTGACCTTGGGCAGGCAGCTTAATGAGGCGCCAGTTAACACACATTATGGAGCATTTACCATGTCCACCGCCCGCCTGCCATAATTCCTGATGGTGGGGCCATGTCGGTGATCAAGACAGACAAAATAATGCCCTAGTGGAGATCAAATTCTATCTTTTTTTAGAAGATTTTATTTATTTATTTGTCAGAGAGAGAGCGCACAAGCAGAGGGAGCAACAAGCAGATAAAGAAGCAGACTACCCGCCAAGCAGGGAGCCCAATGCGGGACTCGATCCCAGGACTCTGAGATCATGACCTGAGCTGAAGGCAGACACTTAAACGAATGAGCCACCCAGGCCTGCCTGGAGCTCAAATTATAGAAGGGAGAGTTAGACCATAGATGGATGGATGCATGCATGGACAAAGGGACAAATAAAAGAATAAGTAAATTCAAAGTGCTGTGAAGAAAATAAAACAACATACAGTAAAACAAGACTTGGTGTTGGGGGGGTGCTTTTTAGCAAGACTAGTCAGAAAAAGGTTTTCAAGGAGATGACATCTGCCCCAACATCTGCATTATGACAGGAAGTCAGTCTTTTTTTTTTTTAAGATTTTATTTATTTATTTGACAGAGAGCGGGCACAAGCAAGGGGAGCGGCAGAGGGAGAGGGAGAAGCAGGCTCCCCCCTGAGCAGGGAGCCCAATACGGGGATCGATCCCAGGACCCTGGGATCATGACCTGAGCTGAAGGCAGCCGCTTAACCAACCGAGCCACCCAGGCGCCCCAACAGGAAGTCAGTCTTATGAAGATCTGGGGGAAGAGGATCCCAGGCAGAAGGAAGCATGAGGCCAAGACCTGGGGTTGGGATAAGCCTAGAGTATCTGAGAGGCGTGAAGAAGGACAGAGTGGGCTGGCAGAAACAGGAGGAGAACAGTGAGTGATGAGGTAGGAGGGGCGAGGACTGGACCATGCAAGACCCTGTAGGCCAGGGGTCAGCAAACTGCAGCCTGGGAGCCAAGTTCAGTCTACCACCTGTTATTGTAAATAAAGCTTTATTGGAACACAGCCATGCCCATTCATTTGCGAATCATGGCCACTTCTGTGCTATAAAGGCAGCGTTGAGTAGTTGCGACAGAGACCATATGGCCCACAAAGCCGAAAATATTTACTATCTGGTCCTTTACAAAAAAGGCTGCCAACTCCTGTTGCAGAGCATTGGATTTTATTTTAACTGTAATGGGAGCCCCTGGAGGGTTTTAAGCAGGCGAATGTCATGATCTAATTTATATTTTTAAACTATCATTCTGGCAGCTGGGTGGAGAGAAGACCAGAGGGGTGGCAGGGAGGGAGTGCAGCGAGAAAAGCCTTTGCAGCCTGGGCTCGGGCTGATGGAGGATCACTGCTGTGTGGAAGCCAGGGTGGAGAAGGCGGGAGGCCACGTAGGAGGCCCTGCAGCCTCCCAGCACGAGCAGATGGGAGCTTGGACAAGCATCAAGGCTGCCAAGGAGAGAAGTCTGAACTGAGAGGTCTTCAGAAGGCATAATTGATGGGGCTTTTTGATGGACTGAGATGTCAGGAGTCCAGTCCCCCTACTATCATGCCTGTGGCCCCCATGTGGTGCTCCCCTTCACTGGGCCTCAGTCTCCCCCTATGGAAAATGAGGAGGTGGGACCTTCCAACTTGGCCCTCTTGGCTGGCTCAGTCTAGCCAGGAAGCCGAGTCTAAAGGAGTCACTTTATCCCTCAGCCCAGTGGTGCCTCCCATGGCCATGCACCTGTTACAGCCGGCAGAGGGGGGAGGAGGAGCCTGGGTGGGCGGGGCTGGCTGCCGTGGGGGCTTGCTTGGGCAGCTGGGCCAGAGCTGACCTCAGAGGACCCTCCAGACTTGGCTAGGCAGAGGAGGAAGAAGAGAGGGGGCGCCCCAGACCAACCAGAAGACTGTAAGCCTCAGGCTAGGGCTTCAGTCCCCTTTCTTGCATCAAAGGAAGGAGGAAGTAGCAGAAATCCATCTGGACCTCTAAACTCCAAAAACATCTCAGGAGCGTTCATTCATTCATTCCAGAAACACCTGTTGAGAACCTAGAGAACCTAATGTGGATATAGCAGTTAATAAAACAGATAGCAATCCCCACCCTTGTGGAACCTGATATTGCACAAAAACCTAGCAAGTACCTCTTGTGTGCCAAGAGCTGGGTGCTAGTGAACGTAAGATACACTCCACCACATGGAGCTTCCATACTCATGGGGAAACCATTGTGTTCAAACATAAGCACCCGCTTAATGCCTGAGAGGTAGAATATGGTGAGTCCAAGGAGATGTAGGGGCCCAGAGCAGGTACCATATTACCTAGGGGCCAAGTGGTTTGATGGTTAATTTCATGTGTCAACTTGGCAAGGCTATGGTGTCCAGCTGTTTGGCCAAACACCAGTCTAGGTGTTGCTGTGGAGGTCTTTCTTAGATGAGATGAAGATTTAAGTCAGTAAATGCCAAGTAAAGCAGATCACCCTCCATAATGTGGGTGGGCCTCACCTCATCAGTTGAAGGCCTGAAGAGCAGTAACTGAGGTTTCTGGAAAAAGAAGCAATTCTGCCTCTAGAATGCAACATGAAAACTCACCTGAGTTTCCACCCTCCTGGCCTGTTCTGTGGATTTCAGACTCAAGAATACAATATCAAGCCTTACCCGTATGTCTAATCTGCCCTATACATTTCAGATTCTCCAGCCCACCTGCGTGTGTGTGTGTGTATGTATGTGTGTGTATGTATGTGTGTGTGTCCTATTGGTTCTGTTTCTCCAGAGAATCCTGATTAATACAGGGTCCATGGTCCATCTTCACCTGAGCTGACGAGCCCTTAGAAGACATCTGGGCCAACACCCTAGGATGCAGGTTGAGAAATTGAGGCCCAGACCCAATAAGGGACTTTGTCAATCACCAGGACAGACAGAACTTGAACAGGGCCTACCGATGTCATAAATGTCCCCACGCCTCCTCAGTCTGGAACATCCAGCATTTCATTTGAGAGTCCAGGGTGCCCTGGTAGAGGGAGATCTGAGAGCCTAGAACTTTCCATAAGGAGGCAGAATCTCACTTGCCCCAAGCCTGACTGTCCACCCAGGACGGCTGCCTCAGATCTGAAGGACTGTCACCCCTTATCCATGGGCTTTTAGCACAAGTGCCAAGGCCCTGGCTGGGTGGAAATTGCACCATACATTCCAGGCCTTTAGGGAGACCGTTTGGCATTGGACGCCACGGTGGGTTTGGAAGAGCCCCCAGGTAAGCTGGCATTCAGGCCTCGTGGTGCACCCCCCCCACCTCCCAGACAGATCACCCCCCACCCCCACAGCCGTGACCCAGCCTGCCCAGGGTGGTGGCTGAGGGGCAGGCCCTCAACTGGGGGCCAGAAAAGGGCTGAGGGAGGGATTCATTTAGGGGACAGTAGGGTAACCTGGGTCACTCCTCTAGGAGTTGGTCTGGCTGGAGCTGGGAGGAAAGAGGGTACAAGGGGGCTGGCCCAAGGCAGCCAAGTGCCCTTCCATGTGCACACACACACATCCAGGTATGGGCGCAGGGGACACACAGGCAGAAAGGGACAAATATCTTTAGACACCCAGAGGGAGACACAGAGTCAGACGCAACCCCAGAGAAGGACAGCTTAAACACACACACATACACACACACACACATGTGCCCCCCACCTCCACCCCTGACAGCAGCCAACTAGCTTCCCTGGAATTATCTTCCCACTCTCTATGCCAGGCTCTGGAAGAGAATGACGTATGTGGACCCTTGAAAGGGACAGGATGGGAAGCTCTCCAGAGCTTCTAGCTCCCATCCCTGCCCTCGAAACAAACCAAGACTCTGCCCTTTTCAAAGCAGGCAACAGGTTGGAAAGGTGGGACTGGGCCCACCCCCTGCAGTTAGACCCCTGCCTCTCCCCACCTGCAGCTGGAGTCCGGACCTGGGGCAGGAGCTGGGGGTCTAGGGTGCAGGGAAGGACCTGGCTGGAGGGAGAACTGATGGTCCCCGTGGCCCCCTGGGCCCAGAGTCGCCTACTCCCCACCCTGCCCCAGAGGCCACATGGTGGGCGCAGGGCTGAGAGAATCAAGGGGACACCGGACCTACCACCTCCTGAACCCCTACTATGTGCGGGGGGCTGGCTAGCCGTCTACAGTCTGTGACTCTCCTTAAAAATCCCCAGGGAAAGCCTTCTTCTCAGTGCACGGTCAAAGGAACCAAGCCAGGGATCTGAACATTTAAATAGCATGTCCCCAAGGGTGATGGAGCCTGAGCTGCGGTCATCCTTACTACTCCCTTTCTCTCCGTATTCAGTCAACCCATATTTAGTGAGCACCTGCTGTATACCTCATGAACAAGCCAGATGGCCCCCTGCCCTTTTGGGAGTTCCACAAAGCTTGGGGATGCCACTGTCCCCTAAAGACACTGGGGTGGTGGGGGGAGGCCTGAGCCACAAGGAGACCTGGGGAGACTGTCCCTTCTGGGGCAGGGGCAGTAGAATGCACAACCTTGAAACCCCGCCCCCCACTTGTGACCCTGTCTTTGGGTTCAGGCGCTGCCATCTTGGGGGAAGGCCAGGGGCGGACCCCATCCTGCCTTGGAAGACAATATGGGGGAGGCCATCTGCCCCTGCCTGCCCCCAGCAGGCACTCCAGATACAAGGGCCCAGCATCTTCCTCATTTCCACATGGAAGCCAGTAAGCGGCTGCATCCCCACCCTAAGCACTTAAATATACAATTTACTTGAAGGAATTATACACTGCCGGCTGCTTTTAAAATCGAGAAAAGACCCCCCACAGAACTGTTTCCTTTCCTCAAGTGGCATCATCTTCTGCAGAGAATCTGCCCGGTTCTCTAATTGCACCATCTGTGCTGGGGAGGGCTGGGGCTCAGCTCAGAGTCTGTTCCCTCCAGTTGGGTCTTAAATTCCACATCCCCACCTGCTGGGCTCTTGCTGGGTGGCCCTCCCACTCTGACCCCACAGCTGCCGGGCCCTCCCTCCCATGGGCCGGACACCTCACCCCGTGACTCTTCTCACTTTCAGATGCACAGCATTAATCCCTCAGCCCCTGCCCTGAGGGATCCCCCTGTCCAGATATGGGGTCAGCAGTGTTTCTCCTAAATTTTGCCACTTGCAGAATCTTCTGGAAGCCCAGCTGGGCATGACCCAGGGACCTTCGGCTGCCCTGTAACAAGACTCCAG
The DNA here is from genome assembly GCF_011800145.1 of Mirounga leonina. Taxonomy (NCBI): domain Eukaryota; kingdom Metazoa; phylum Chordata; class Mammalia; order Carnivora; family Phocidae; genus Mirounga; species Mirounga leonina. The sequence goes on from NW_023270447.1 coordinate 81,517,131, forward strand.
TAAGCCTTTGACTCCAGAGACCTAGCTTCTCTTTCCTCTCCCCGAATTACCTGTCTGGGCCTCGTGGACTAATACAGACCTGGGTTCTGAGCCAAACTCTTCTCTTCCCGGCTGGGCGACATGGGGGAAGCCTCTGGACCTCTGTGAACTCCTGTTTCTCCATGAGAAAAACAACACATCCTGTCTTCTTCTATTGTCCTGGCCACGTTTCTCAGTTTGGGTTCCCCCCAAAGCAGACAAATATTTGGCTACAAGTCAGTTAGGAAGGAGGTGATCCCAGGACATTACACGCACAGCAAGGGAGTCCCAAAGTGATAGAAGGAAGAAGGAACACCATAAAGGGTGGGCACTGAGCAGTTACCACTGTGGCCAAGCAGGGCCCAATCCCGCCAGGACCCTCTGTGGGGAGCACAGCTCAGAACCGCTCCCCACCCCCACCCCGAGGCACAGGTGAGGAAGCTGGGCTGGCCGAGGGTCACTCCTGGAGCACTGACTCCCCAGGCCTGGCCCAGGCGAGGATTGACCTCAGGGCTGCAGTGTGCCTGGGGAGTGTCTGTAGGCAACCCCCCCCGGGGGGGGCATCTATGCCTACAACCCACCCCACCTTCCTACAGGTGGTGGCTAGCGCAGCGCCCCAGCACATAGTAGGTGCACAGCTGCCCCATTCTCCACCGGCTAAATGGCCTCATTTAAAATCCCGATCCCATTAAGATTAGGACAAAGGAAAATGTGTGGTGTGAGAGTCCCAGGCCCCTGGGCCCCCGTCCTCCACAGGAGTGGGAGCCAAGCCAGCCGAGGGAAGCTGAGACCAGGGCCAGAGCCCCTGAGAAACCGGGTCTCCATCCCCTTCCCCAGTGTCTAGGCTGGCTTCCTCTGCTGCACCTCCCACCTGCCCTGGGCACTGTCGGCACCACCTCCTCCCTGCAATCCCGTCCCCGATCAGGTCAGCCCCCCTGTAGTCCAGCCTCTCGTGACAGCTGGTTCTCCCCTGGGCAAAGCTCCACTTCTCCCTGCACCCCGCCAGCTCCCCACCAGCTCCCCGCCAGCCCCACTCACAGCAGGCTCTCCTCTCACTCCTGAGCCATCTCAGGGGCCTGCATGGCCCCTCCCTGGGCAGGGAGGCAGTCAGCAGCTCCTTGTCACCTGCCCAGGTCACCTCCCTGCTTCTTCCTGTTTCAGTATTCACACTTAGCTCCCGTGCCCGTCACGTTCTCTCTTAGGGTCTGAGCAGAGCGTCTGAGTCCAGCTCTGGACCCATCAGTGTGGGAGAGGACCCAGGGAAAGCTGGGCAGGCTAGCTCACGCCATTCTGACCAGCAAATACCTTTGCCACCTGCATCACACAGATGGACAGAGCTCTGCAGTCCCCACTACCTCAGCCCCTTTCAGATGTCCTGGTGTCTTCATCAAACCCTACAGGCTAGACTGGGGACACCGTCCGCTGGGGAGGGAAAGCGCATGACAAGGTGACATATCCAAGGTCATCATGAGGCCTCAGCCATGCAGGGATTTGAGGACAAGATATTCAGGCAGAAGAAGAGGGAGCCATATGTGCAAATGTCCTGAGGTAGGAATGCTCGAGGTATGTTTGAAGGGAACTAGATGTGAAGATGGAACTATTTTGGTCTCCATTTGGATGAGGCTCAAAGACAATAGATGCCAATCACACCTGCATTTCCAGCTGAGGTGTAGAGCCCACCCAAGCAGGATTTGCAAAAGACCCGGTGAGAACTGGCCTTGCCACCCTTAGCTGATTTCCCACCTCTAGCTTAAAAGAGGTTGGAAAGGCCAAGAGGGGGCTGGAGATGAGGAGACAAGTTTTGGGGTGGAGGACTGTTGGGAGTTCTGAGAGTCCCCCCTCTACCAAGAGAGAAGGGTGGAGTACTTGCTCTTCTCTCAAGTTCAGGGAGGGTGTTCTTCAGCAAGATCACTTGGAGAGGGGGCTCTGCCTCCCCTGGGTGCTTGGGTGGCTGGGGATGCACAGCAAAGATACGGGACTCACTCAGGAAACGTTAATATGATAATGTGGGGGAATATAGTGGTGCTTGTCAGGGCCAAGTGTCTCCCAGGGACCGGATGTGGGCCACAGAGGGAGGGGCTGATAGGGAGGGTCCCCGAGGGGCAAGGAGACCTTCATGGGTATGGCACGCACAGAAGGCGGGTGGGAAATCCTGCGGGCCAGTCCAAGCAGCTGCAGGTGGGTAATATGGTAATATGGGGTCCTTAGGGTAGACCCAAATCCAATTGGACTATTGTCCTTATAAGAAGAGGCGATCAGGACACATGGAGGGCAGAACTTACAGAGGAAATCCTGTACAGAGGTCACAGAGAGAAGGTGTAACCTGCAAACCGAGGAGAGACGCCTTCAACCTGCCGACACCTTGATTTTGGATTTGCAGTCTCCAGAAGTGAGAGAAAATAAACATGTGCTGTTCAAGCCCACCCCCGACCCCCACCGAGCTATGATGTTTCGTTATGGCAGCCCAAGCAGACTAAGATCCTCTAGCAAGTGGTGCCGAATCCAAGAAAGGAATACTCAGGGGCCGAGGGGGACTGGGCAAGGGGCGAACAGACCTAGCCCCCAAACAGCTTTGCCCAGTGCTGTGTAACCGGCTAAAGCTCAGAACCATGGAAGCTCCTCCCACTTCGAGGTCAGGGCACGCTCCTCTGCCAGGCATTCAAGGCCCCAGATCTGCTCCCTTCACCCACCAACCCAACTGGGTCCCTTTGGCTCTTGACGGAACTGCCGGCCAGCCTTCTAACTCCTGGGCTCTCCTCTGCGCCTTTGCACGGACTGTCCCCTCCACCTGGAATGCCCTCCCTTGTCTGACTCCTACACATTCTCTCAGGCTGGGCCCAACAGCACCTCCTCCAGGAAGCCTTCCTGGGCCCTCCCCTGGGCTTCCACAGGGCTCTGGGCTTCCCGAGTGTCGTGATCAGTCTCCCAGAGGGTTTCCGCTACTGGACCGTGAGATTCTAAAGAGCAGAGGCCGCCGGGGCCACGACCACCCGCTTCCCGAGGGTCCGACAGCACTTGGGCCTTGGGTAGATGGAAGGATACACAGAAGGAGGCAAGACTGAGGGCCTGGAACCACCCTCACCGAAATGCACACTCCCTGGAGCTAAGCATCGTTGACTGTCAGAGCCTGCGGAAGCTTTGGAGGGCACCTGCTCCAACCTCTTCATCTGCATGTGGGGCCCGGACAGAGGAAGCAGCCGGCCCAAGGTCACAGGGGTCAGACGCCCCAACGGGGTCCCAGAACTCCGTCTCCCAGCCCGGCGCGCCCTGCACGGTGGCGCGGCTTCGCCAACCCCCTCTTGACAAGTGGAGTTTAATTATTTACAACGGCGCTTTATAGCTGCGGGTGAACCCACCGGAACATATTTTGTAAAAGTAATGAAGGCTCAGTAATGCGAGACCTCGCTACAGCTCCCGTCACTAAATCTTGGCCCAGGAGTCGACCAGACTGCGTAGGTGCTTTTTTCCCCTCCTCTCTCTCTTTTGGAGAGTTACAGGGTTTGCAGATTAGGATTGGCTGTGGCACAAGGCGTATCCAAGACATTTTTTCTCATTTATGGGGGAGAGGAGCAGGCTTGATGGGACCAGAGTCTGAGCCCCTTAAGTGGGGATCAGGATGGGGAGTCAGCTATGGACCCCCCAAGGACACCCCCTGGGAGGTGTCACTTGCGGCAGGCGGATCGCTGCCAAGGAGCCCCCACTGTCCTCCAGCTCTGCGGGGGCAGAGGAGACAGAGGAACTGAGCAGTGAGGGCGGGTCTGGGAGTCTCTGGGCCTCAGTTTCCCCGTCTGTGAATTAGGTAGAGACTTTGCCTCTTCTGTTTCCTTCTGCAACGTTCCAATCTTTCTCCCTAGCAATAGCAATGGTGAGACCACAGGTTTATTCCAAGAGGCACTTGTGCTGTGGGCGTTCCCTAGGTTCTCGCTGAGTGCCCCCAAGCCCCCTCAGGCAGGCATTAACTCAGACAGTGTCAAGTGACATCCAAGGTCACTGCGCTGGAAGGCAGCAGAGCCAGGATTTGAACCCAGGCCCTCTGGCTCCAGAGAGCACACCTGTACAAGCTTTGCCCCGAATACCTACAGGGCCAGGCACTGTAATGGGTGCCTCACATGCTATGGCCCATTAGGTCTTCCTGATTAAGATGAGGCATGCTGTCTCCCTCATTTATAAGGAGAACACCAAGGTTCCCAGTGAACCCTGACTCGGAGCCTGGGTCTCCCACATAACCACACACCCTAGGTCTCCACTCAGCGTGGCTATTGCCCCAGGATTTTGAGCTAAGTTCCCTGGACTCCAGGAGCCACAGTTCGGCCTCCCCAAAATATCAAAGAAGCAAAGATGATGCCCCCAGCTCATTACATGGGAGGGCTGGGGGGCACAGACTGAGCTGGTAGGTGATGGTGTTTTGAGCCAGACTGAAGAGAGAGGGAGAGAGGTGGGGGGCATTTACACAGAGGTGTGCCTGAAACCTTCCAGCACTTGGGAGGAAGGTTGCGGAGCCTTACATAATAGAAATTGGGATGAAAAACTCAGATGGTGAAATTGAGGGTCTGGACAGTGAGCCCCTCATGGAAAGGGCCCATTCATCTGTGACTCTCCAGCGGGTGAGACAAGAGTAGCAGAATCCAGGGTTGTCAAACAAGATGACCTGATGTGGACCTTGTTCAGCAATAAGAGGCAACCTCGAGCCTATCTTCACTTCTCCGGGCTTCTTCTTTATCTCTACAATCAGGCCCATCGCCCCACCACAGAAAACTCTATCAGGCAGCTACCTAAACACATAATCCTGCAGGTGAGAGGCTTTCAAAGCTCTTTGAGAGCCAGTTCAATAAATGTACTCCCAAGACCATGCCAATATTTAACGCCATGCCAGAAAATTCTGCAAGCAGCTCATGTAAATACGTCCTGCTGGATATTGGAGCCAAACACTTTTGCTTGGTCCTCAGGGGAGAAGGAAGAGCTGGCAGACTATTCTCTGTGTTGATTATAGACCTACTCTCAAGGAAAGAAGATTAAATTGTTCAGTCATTCGACAAACACTTATTGAGCAGGTACTATGCGCTGGGGCTCTTGAAGACACTGGGGATACAGCAGTGCATGAAACTCAGAGTCCGGCCTTCGTGCAGCTTAGGTTCTCGGGGAGAGACAGACTTGTATTTTGAAAAATAGAGCAGGGAGAGGAAGGAGAGAGGGTGTGGGGATCAGGGACGTCCTCCGTGGTAAGGTGGTGTCTGAGCAGAGCAGAACAAGCAGGAGAAGGAGGCGGCAGACATCTGGGGACGGTGCCTAGGCAGAGGCACCAGCAAGGCCAAAGCCTGGGCGTGAGCACACCGGGGCTGGACGGAGGAGCACTGGGGAGGCCAGTGGGCAGGGAGAGGAGGAGCCCGAGTGTGGCAGGGCCTTGTGGGAACACAGTGGGGATTTTGGCTTTTACTCTGGGTGAGATGGGAACCAGGGGAGGGCTTTTCAGCAGAGTGCGATGTGACAGCACCTTCAGCAGGTCCCCAAAGCCAGCAGAAGCCTTGAGAATAAGCCACATGCAGGCAAAGCGGGGGCAAAGCAGATGGGAGCTGCTGGCAGGAACCCAGGTGAGAGACGAGGGCCTGGGGGGGGTCGCTGCGGAGTGGGTGAGGGGTGGCTGCTCCAGGACGATCTTGAGGTCAGAGACCACGGGAAGGTTTTTTATTGCTACTCTGATTCATCGTCCAAGGTGAATCGGATTTTCAGAGTCTTGGCCACCAGGTCAACAGTTTCCTTTACAGGTGTCCTTGGCTGACATTGACACTCTCTTTTGACACTAATCCCCAGAAGCTAGAAGGAAAGAGGCTTCCACATTAAAACTGTTATGCACCTGAAGGCAGGTGGGGGCAGGAGAGGAGCTAGCTTGGAGGAGAAGCCAGCCTGCTGTGCGGGTGGCCGAAGATGTGCTGTCCTGGGGGACCCAGGTCTTCCGGAAGGGTCCGTCTACCTCTGGCGAGACGCTGGTACATGGCAGCAAATCCGCAGCCTCTGGCATGGCCAATAACCTCATTAGTGCCAATGACCCCCCGTGAGCCTAAGTGCCAGGCACTGTGCTAAGTACTTTGCTTACAGTAGTTCACATAGCCCTCTCTACACCATGAGGTAGCTACTGTTGTTACCCCCACTTTACAGATGCAAGTTTGAGGCTCAGAGGCACTAAGTAATCAGCCTAAGGTCGCACAGCTAGGATGTGACAGAACTGGGGCTAAAACTCTGGTCTCTGGAACCACCCCTTCAGCCTTCATACACAATTCCTCACTCACCACCCAGACCCTTTGATCCTCTCACGGCCCTTGGCCCTTGACTATCCCACCCTTCTCTTCCCAGGCTGGGCCAGACCTCAACACCCACGGGCTCCATCCACACACACCCCCTTCCCCCAGGGCCGACTCCCTTCGGCAAAGGCTCTCCAGACCACCGGACCACCGTTTCCCACTTGCAGTGAGACCACCTCAACTCCAAATCCAGGCGGTTGGAAACGGGCAGTATTTTTAGAGAGATGAAAGCCAAGTCGGTTGCATATTGCAAAGACAACAAACTAATACCTTAGCAAGGCCGGGGGGAACCTTCTTAATGAATATGTAAGGACTAAGGTGTTAGATAAAATGACAAGACCAGAGGGGATCCCCCAACCCTGGCCAGCCCCCCAGTGGGCCAAGCACTTTGCTGAGTGCATACTCACAGAACCCTGCAGGAGTCAGGCCCGGGCAGAACCATCTTACCCACAAGGGCACAGGCTCAGCCAGGCTGAGTAACCCGCCCAGAGGTGCACAGCCAGCAGGGGTGAAGTGGGATCATGCAGAGGTTCACTGCCCACATGGCACTGTCCCAAGGACTGTTGGGGGGGTGGGGGAAAGATGCTGAGTCTTCCCTCAGCAGGTTAAACATCACACCTGCAATTTTGCTCTATTTACTTCAATGAACCTATTCCTTCCTCCATAAATCACACAGCAGTCCTGCCCTTGTCAGAATCATCAAAGGCCCAATTAACCCTGAATACCGTGGCCCTATTCTGCAAACTTCCCCCCAAACCACAGCTTTTCAGGCTGGGAATATTACAAAGCTGGTTGAAAAACAGCCCAGCAAGCAAGCACTTACTCTATAGCGACCCTGTGGGGGGAGGGGGGATCCCACATGCATAAGAAAACCACCCACAGCAGCTAAATTCTGACTGCCAAGCCTTTATTAGTGGTGATAAAAGGCAGCAAAAACAGCACAGGGCTTTCGGCTCCCAGGTGGGGGCTGCAGTCCCAGGAATTAGTCATGTTTTGACTGGTAGAGTTATGGAATTTATAATGGAGGCCCTGGAGAAATTAAACACGGATTATGGCCAACTCCCTCCCCCAGCTGAATGTCTCCTGTGCCTTGGGCTCCCTCACCCCCTCTAGGAGTCTGGTCTGCTGGCCCAGGGGGCTGGGTGAAGACGGTGACCCCCCCCCTCAGCACAGGGTCACAGAGGAGGTGGCTCTCACCTGCTCCCCACCTCACTTGGGTGGCGTCCACCCTTCATGGAATCCTGGGCTGTAGGAATCAGGTCTATCCCGGGCAGTGCTGAGCATCCAACCGGGGTTCGGTAAGGCTCATCGAAATGAATCTGCATCTTCAACCTCCTCAGAGTTTGCCCTTGCTAGGTTAAGCATCATTCTCTCCCTGGAGGGAGGCAATAGTCGACGGTCAGCAGAAGTGGCCTGAATTTGGATGAGTCCAATGAACTCTGTCTTCATTAAAGAAAAGAGTTGGACCCCCCTTTCACACTCTGATTTCAGGGCCTCTTTAAGAAGGCAAAGATGCCTGGGAGTGATTGTATATCAAGATCCTAACATCTTAGTGGAAAAGTTCATCAAAAGGACAGGATGAAAAAGAATCTTAGCTAGCAGCATGCTACAGCTTCAGGGCGTGCTTTGTGATGCCAATGTGTGGTTGATGGCTCCTAATCCTGGCCTTTTGTTGCAGACCAGGGACCCAGGGAGAAACTTAACCCTTACTGAGCACCAATATGTGCCAGGCACTGTGTTAAGCCACTTTACAAACATTCCTCAATTTAACAGATCATAGAAAAGGGCTCAGCACAAGGTAGGTGCCTAATAAATAGTCATTGAATGGATAAGTGACTTTAAGCCCCATATCAGCCCGGTGAGGTAGGGTGCTATAATCATCTCTTTACCAGGGAGGGGCAGTTCTTTGCCCCAGGTGACACAGCATGTGGAGGGAAACAGAGAGTCAAGCCCAGTCAGTGTCTGACTCCCAGACCAGAGCTCCCTCTGGTCAGCCAGCCAGGCTTCCTCCGTGAGCCGGGATTGTTGGCTCTGGGTTGGAGAATGAGGTGGAGGGAGTGAGAAGCCCGGGAGCTGTCCAGCATTTGCATTGCTGGAAGGAGAACGCAGGAGCCAAGCACTGGGACGGTGAGGCAGGGCACTCTCTTGCCCTCCATCCATCTCAGTCTCTCACCTGGGAGACCCCTCTCCCCAAGTTCTGCACCCCAGGCTGCCTCTCACCATGCAGGTCAAGGTGCTCTAAAACTAACAACTACCAGACAGCTGCCAGGTGATAGGACGGACGGTCTGCTGGTCCCTCAAACCCACTGCCACCCCAAGTACCACCCATACTAAATCCCCAACATAAAGCATCAGAGTGGAGCAGGGTCTGGACAGCACAGAACGTTTAGCTTAGAGTCTAATGGAATGAGTGTTTTCTTGATTTATGCTATTGCTCTGGTCTGGTCCCTCTCGAGGCCATTCTCCAAGCTATACCCAGAGCTCCAGTGCAAGTGACGTCATGACTCTGCTTACAATTCTGAAGTCTCCACTCCTGGGTGTGACACTCAATGTCCTTCAAGAGCTGGCCCTACCTACCTCCACCTGTCCCCACTACCTACTGCCCTCATTCCCCAGCCATTCTAGGTGCCCCATCTATCTAACCCCAGATACCAGGTTGTCAAAGACAGCTATGGGGCTGGTGGCAGGGACAAGCATTCCAAACAAAAGGAACAGCAGTGCTAAGTCCTGCTCCTCTGCAAGAGTCATCTCAGGAATCCCTTCGTACGGAAGACCCCTCTGGCTGACTGCCTCTCTCTGTAGCCAGCCACTCTGTGACAATGTGATTCTGCTCCATCACTCAGACAAATTACCCTGCAAACACGTCCCCCTGGAAAGTAAGCTAGCGCTTTACGATGTTTTATCCGTTTGGTATCACTAGCACTTACCTGCATATGAGCAAGCAAAAATAAACAGAAGATCCAGGTTTTTGCCTGAGGACTTGGTTAATAGAGACTGGTGTGTATAGAAATAATAATAGTTATAATAATAATGTACGATAATAATAGCTAGCCCCTATGTGTCTGGCACCTGCGAAGTTATAGATGTTAACTCATCAAACCCATATGGCAATCATCAAAACCACCCTGAGGGAAGCCTCTCCACCAGGTCCATTTTACAGACGAGAGAACTGAGGCACAGGGGGCTAAGTATCCTCCCCAAAGGCAACAGAGCCAGAAAGCAGCCCAGCAGGGACGCCAACCCAGACAGTCTGGCTTCAGAGTCTGAGCCCTCGTCCATGTCACCATCTAAAGGAAAGGGACCCAGAGGCAAAAGAGGCCATGACAGTCTCTCCTAGAGCCAGGAGGATACCAGCGCTCACTTTGTCCTCCGCATCAGCAGAACCTAAAGCTCCTACCAGGGTGATCTCAGGGAACGTGGGTGTCCAAACCCCACCCAAACCCAAACCCAAGGGGGTCAAGCCCCAGCCTTGGTAGCAGAATCTGGCAGGACTGTACCCTCACACCCAGGAACAGCCCGCCTTGGGGCCCTTTCCTTTGTCCCCTCCCCCAGCGTCCCCTCCCCAACTGCCAAGACCCTGCCTCCCACCCCCCTGCACCTGGCTGCCCCTGGCAGGCAGCCCCAGACCCCTTGTGGAGGAGAAGCTCCCCCCAGCTCTTAGCAGCTGCCAGGTCATGCCGGAGCCGGCAGGCATCTTCCGGGCACCACTCACCGCCCCGCCAGGCCTGGCATGCCAGGAGCTCCACGTTAAGTTGATGGCCCTGCACAGCCCCACGGAGCTGCTATTTTTAATTTAATTGGAGAGTCGGAGGAGAAAGATGGTACCCAGCGAGGGAGTTTTAAAAGCTTTTGGGGTGGGGGAGGGGGGCAGAGAAAGCGAAGAAAAGTTCGTAATTATACACCAGGCAGCCAGATTTGATGCTTGAACAGAAAGGTTAAATGTTACATTCAGAATAAAATGAGAAAAAGAGTCCTGATGACAGTTGCCCAGAGCTAAATAAGGAAGAAAAAAAAAATACCCCTTGCCCATCTCTTCTCCAGCTTCCTCTTCTCCCTCATACTCATTTCTGAGTTTCCCTCCTTCTGCCTTTTAAAGTTCAGGAGCACGCACAAATAAACCAGTTTGGAGCACAAAGATTACTACTCAGCATGTCAACACTTGATTGCCACCCAAAAGCAGCTTTCATTCACGCCTGAAAAAATCACACATTTTCATTTCTCAAGCCAACAGGTCTAATAGGGCCCAGAAGACTGGGATGGCCTTTGGGGAGGATACTGGCACTGTGGAGAACTACATGGGCTTTAGTATGGATGGACCTAGGTTCAAATACCTCCTCTGCCAAGGGACAGATGCCCTAGGATACTGGCACTGTGGAGAACTACATGGGCTTTAGTATGGATGGACCTAGGTTCAAATACCTCCTCTGCCAAGGGACAGATGCCCTAGGTCAGAAACAGAAGTCTGCTGGTTAAGACTTTCCTATTATAAAGAGACAGACTCAGATGGCACACTCCTTTCATCCTTCCTTTTCCAGCAGGGAATATAGATGTGATGCCTGGAGCTGCTGCAGTCATTTTGTGCTCACGAGGCAACACGCTAAAGGTGGAAAAACTGAGAAACAGGAAGGGTCCTTGATGATATAGACATACTGCTGTTCCTCAGGGCTGCCTGCCTGTCACTGAGACAAAGAAATCCCCATATGTTTCAGCCACTTTTAGTCTAGTTTTCTAGAAATGCTGAATCTATTCCTAACTGTGACAATCCTTTATTAGCCTGACCTTGAGTGTGAACTTGAGCATGAGCTTCACATCACTCAGCTTTGGATTTTCTGTGTGTAAATGGGGACAAATAGCACAGTGTGTGTGTGAGGATTGAATGTGACTCCATTTGTAATGCATGATGGCTGATGACTGCCATTGTTATTCATACTCCTGATTAAGAGGAAAGCAGTATCATATTATAAAATTTAAAGTCACCTCTCCTATCTCAATAACACTTTCTAGTTTTCAAAGAGACTTCTTGCGGCACCTGGGTGGCTCAGTTTGTTAAGTGTCTGCCTTCAGCTCAGGTCATGATCCCTGGGTCCTGGGATCAAGCCCCACATCAGGCTCCCTGCTCAGTAGGGAGCCTGTTTCTCCCTCCCCCTCTGCTGCTCCCCCTACTTGTGCTTTCTCTCACTCTCTCTCCTGTTCTCTATCAAATAAATAAATAAAATATTTTTTAAAAAGCCAAAAAACAAACAAAAAAGGGACTTCTCTTTCTTCATCTTAGCTCATCCTCCACACCAAATCTCTGAGGGAAGGGAGTATTATTCCCTATTTTATACCCAGCAGACTCAAGAGAGGTTAAGCAACTTGCCCAAGGTAGCTTAGCTAATGACAGGGCCAGGCTGTAACTCAAATCTGACTCCGAGTCCCTGGGGCCCAGGCCAAGCTGGCTCTGAGCTGTTCTAATACAGGTCCCACTTCTCCTGGGGACCACTGATGTCTCAAGTTTAGGGATAACACTGGGGCTGAGACAGTATGGTTCATGTGGCAAAGACAACATGAGCTGGACTCTGGCCTTCAAACTCCCCCTCCTGTCCCTGAAACGTCAGGGTTCCTTGGGCTCCAATCTTCTGCCCACTGCACTTATTACTCCATTAACATTAGGGAACTAAGAGCCCTGTTTAGAAGCAGCCATAGAACACTGTGGTTGAGGACCCAGACTGGATTTGAACCTCACTTTTGCCACTTAACATAAAAAAAATTTGTTAAATAAATAGTTCTGTGTATTAGTCAGGGTAAGCAAAACAGCTGCTGTAACAAACCACCCTCAAATCTCAGTGGCTGAATGTGGCAGATTTTTCCTCATGTCCCAGTGCAGTGCAATGGGGTTGGGTGGGGCTTGGGAGGGGGGGTATTATGCTCCAGCCAGTCATTCAGCCTCCTTCCATCTGCAGCTTTGCCCTTCCCCCATTAGATCCTCCACACCCTGCAGGCTGATAGGGTTATTTTAAGGGTCAGGCATTCTCTGAACTGGCCAGAACCTATGGCATGGTCAGGTGACCCTACCTATGGTGGGGTGGTGGTGTCCTGGGAAGTGTAACTTCACAGTGTGACAAGGAAGGAGGGGGTGGTGACCCCTCACCCATGGTCCCCAGCAGTCCCATCTCAAGCTACCCCATCAAAAGTAGGCAGCCCCAATCCCCCAGATCATGTGGCCTTTTTGCATTTGATTCACTATTTCATTCTTTGTCACCTCAAATAGTTTTCCTTATTTACTGTCTATGTCCCCACGGTGGACTGCAAACTCCTTGAAACCAGAAACCTCTAGTATCTTTCACCCATAGTCCCTCCAATATTTACCAAATAAATGTTACACTAGTAGAAACTCAAACTTTACCAGAATATTGGGACAGCTAGGATTAAGAGAGAGATTGTGGCAGAGGAAGAACGGGGGGCTCCATCCGGCTCAGTGGGTCCCCAGAGGCTGCCCTGGACCCACCCTGGTCCTCATGTACTCACACTCCCTGTACTCCACCCCGCCGCCGCCGTCCACAACAAAAGCCAACACCGGTTCCAAAGAAGTTGTTTATTTGCAGATATAAAACAAGACCCTGGCCACAGGAGGGAGGGCCCTCGGGCTCACCTGTAGGAAATCCTCCCTGGCCAGAGAGAATGAGTAAAACTAGAAAAACTTCATCTCTCCCACCCCACCCCCCATCTCCTAGTCAAAAATAACTGAAACCCAGCAGAAGGTCCCACCTCTCTTGCCCTGGTTAAAACCTACTGAACTGAGAACAGGACCGCCCAAGGAAGATGCCAGCAAAAGGTAAGTGGCTATTTGGAGATGTTAACTGACTACTCCCCTCCAAATGACAGACCACCCCCTGGAGATGCTGTCCCCAGAGGGCTTCCCTGTCCTCCTCTGGGCTGGATCCCACTCTTGAAACAAGATAAAACCCTAGAACCTAAAAAACACCCTCATAACTTCGGAATTTCAAAGCCAGCTAACTCCACCCCTGCCCCGACCCTGTCACTGGAAATTAATCCCTCGGAGCCCCTGGGACGGGTCACAGCCTCTGACTCTCTTCATACTCCTCTTTGGTCATCCACTCGGACTTATAAGAAGACAGATGGGCCACAACAGACGCCCCCAGCCAGACGCTAAAGTTTCTGTTGGAACCCACCCACATGGTGGCCTTGGTGGAGGAGAAATGATCTGCAATCAACTCCTTGTACAGGCGCTTGGTGAAGCCGGGGTAGAGGGTGTTGCCCCCACAGGCCATCACGTGGGAGGTGAGCAGTGGGTGCACAGTGGCCTCGCAGGCCAAGATGGCATCCACCACGGCCTGGGAGATGCTGGGCCCCTGCAGGTCGAACATCTGGGGGCTGAAGAACATCTCGGGGGCCAGCCGCTGCAAGGGGGTCAGCTCCACCGGGGTGCCATCGGGGAGCTGATAGGTGTTGTTCTCATCCGAGCCGCTCGGCAGGCTCTGGCGGAAGTCCAGCGCCTCTGCCAGATTCTGGGGCACGTAGCACTTGCTCATCTGAGTGGTGGCCACCGTCTCCAGCTGAAACAGGTTGTGGTGGTTGCAATCCTCCTTAAAGAGGCTCTTGAAGAGATAGGCCGACAGATCCTGGCCCGCGAACTCCAGCGTCTTGCCGCTGGGCCGCAAGGGGCGGCCCAGGTAGAAGGGCTGCACGCGGGTCAGGCCGTAGCCGGAATCGACCACCACGCCGGTCAGGAGGCCGGAGGCGTACAGGGACATCTCCAGCTGGTCGGCCAGCAGTATGGACGGCACATCCTGTAACTCAAACATAATCTGCAAGAAGGGAGAAGAGCCACTAGGGTATTTCGCCCACACAAAAGGCCCCGATCCATTTCTGGTTTCTGTTTTCCCCCACACTGAGCTACGTGCTAAGCTCTCAGAACTGAAGCAGGTGCAGACCTGTGTCCCCTGGGGGGCAGGGGGGCCTGCCCCGAGGAGGTGGGGCCCACGGCCCCTGGAGCTCATGCTGTGGGAACAAGGGAGGCGCTAGAGGATTAGGAGTCAGATTTGCTCCAGGGTGGGGGGGGCTGTTTGAGGACCCCCACTGTTCAGAAGATTGTTTTTGGTGGAGGGGTGGGAGGCACTGTCAGCTGCTACATGGAATGGTGCTGAGATGCTTGGCTGTGTGAGCCCAGGACCAGCGGGGGCTACGGCCAAGGGGCAGATCAGCCGCCTGACCCATTTCTTTAGAAAAGGGCAGAAGAAATTAGACAAGAAACACATATATCATATCCACCACTGCCTCCAAAAAAGGAGGGGGAGGAAGGAAGGAAAGAAGGAAGAAAGAAGGGAGGGAGGGAGGGAGATACATACTCTCACCTCCTGGTAAGTGAAGTCTTTTTTCCTCCACACATCAAGACAAAACTAGAATTCTGACATTTAGGTTTTGGCCAAGTCCCTAGGCTGATTTTCTCCCCCACCCACCACCACACTCCCTCCCCACCCAGATCTTTACAGATCTGGCACCCCAACTGCCTCCCTAATTCCCCAGCTCTGACTGCATCCCCAGGTTTCTGACCCTATAGACAGAGAAAGGTGGCACTAGTCTGCCGTTTGCCGTGGCCTTTGGCCAGGTAGCCTCCTCTTCAGGCCCCAGAAGGACCATCTTCCCACTGAGGCAGGGGCAAGCTCCCCCACACCCACACTCAGAATACTGTCCTGCCACCACCCACTTCCCAAATAGAAGCCAAGGTCCTCTTTTTCAAATAGGAAATTAAATATGAATCCCACTTAAAACTCTCCAGGATCTTCCGATTTATTTAGAGCAGAGCTTGGCAAGCATTTTCTATAAAAGCTAGACAGTTGGGGTTGCCAAATTTAGCAAATAAAAATACAGGCTGCCCAATTAAATTCGACTTTCAGACAAACAACAAATAATGTTTTCATATACGTATGTCCCATGCAATACTTGGGACATGCTTATACTAAAGTATTATTTGTTGCTTATCTGAAATCCAGCTCTAACGTTAAAGGCACCACGGATTTTATCTAGCAAACCTACAGTGAGTAAGTTTTTTAGCCTTTACACAATATGGATACGGTCTCTGCCACAAGTATCACAGCTCTGCTGATATGGTATGAAAGTAGCCAAAGACAATATGTAAATGGGTGGACATGGCTATGTTCCAATAAAACTTTATTTATAAAAACAGATGGTGGGCCAATTTGGCCCACCGGCTGTAGTTGGCCGAACCTTGATTTAGAGTAAAATCTAAGCACTCCCCACAGCCTCTGGGGCCTGAAAGACCCAACCCCTGCGAAGTCAAGGTGGAATATGATCTTGGAACATTTATGGGATCCACAAACAAAGTATCCACTGTCTCCCCTTCTCCACAGAGCATTTCAACTGCTGTGTCTCCATCTGTTGGAAGAAACTCCATGAACCCCATCCTACCTACAACAAGTGCCAGGCACACACTGGGTACTCAGGAAACATTTATGGGGCAAATTAGTTAGAAAGCAGAGTTCCTGATACTCAGTCATGTCTGAACACAAAACGCCAGGTTATTTCCCACTCGCCTTACCTCCAGGGTCTTCCGTCGGTCCGCAGGCTCCATCAGAGGGGTCTCTGTGACCATCACGGGGAAGTCCTCATGCTCCCGTCTATGTCTCTCCAGGACAAATGACCAGATGTGCTCCACACCCTCCCAGTTGAGGATACGGCCACGCTGGATGGGGTAACTAAAGGTATCAGGATGGCAAACGTCAATGCCTAGACTCACGCGCCTTTGGGCATAGCTGGGGCCAGGATTCTCCCTGCACGGGACGTAGTTCACGATGCTCGGAAAGACCATCTGCGGCTCATTCCACCCAGACAAGCCAGCCTTCAGAAAGCCAGACCCGTGGTCGATGATAATGGTTCTCGCGGCCATGGTGAAGGCAGAGGTGGGAGAGGTCTTCTGGACTCGACTGTGGAGGGAAAGGATGGGGGGTTATTCCAGGCCACCCCTGCTGCCCACTTTCCACCCCTCAGTCAAGCTTCAGGCTCCCCTAAAGTGTGTCCATCTCCCCTTCCAAGCCTTTGCACAAGCTGTACCTGCAATGTTCCTCCTGTCTCAAACTCCTAATCATCCTACAAGGCCCTGCCTGCAAAGTCCTGCCAAGCCCTCCTTCCCACCCACCTCTCCCCTTGTACTTCGCACACTCGTCTGTTATACGATGGGGCACACTTCCACTCCACAGGAGCGGAGGTTGGGCCCTGCTACTCTTGGCAGCCTTCACAAGAAGCTTTCACCCAGGAAGTGATGGTGCCTGATGGTGACTGGCTGCCTGATTTGAGGACTCAGGGTCATGAGCCTTGGGGGCCACCGCACTCGCAATAACAGCATAGAGGCAATAGCAGCATGAACAGTGGTAACCACGGTGACAATGACAGTGATGACAAGGACAACCTGCAGAGCTACCATTTCTGGGGTGCATGCCCTCAGTCTAGCTCTAGGAGGAACACCTTGCATGGGAGGTTGAACTATGTAAAATTGCCATTCGTGCCAGTCAAAAATGATCAAATGCACTTTCATATGGCTTGAGCAGGTGATCATTTCTTCTGTACCACAACCTGTAAGGCAGGCACCACTGTGACACCCACTTTACAGGTGGGGACACTGAGGCACGGAGGGCTTGAAGTTACTTTCCCAGGGCCACACAACTGACCAGCAGGGCTGACAATTATACCCAAAGCAGATTCCAAAGGCCACACTCTGAGCATCAGGCTAAGCCCGAGAAGCAGGTTTTGAGTAGGAGCTAGGCGACTAAGTTACTGCATAAGGGAGGCCGTACATGGGATGTCTGACCACGATCATGGTGAGTTTCAACGCCTGTAAAGTGGGGAGAGTAAGAACCACCACGCCAGAAAGGCAGGTGTGGTCACTACGTGATTTCCAGACTTACTACAAACCTACAGTAGCCAAGACAATGTGGCACTGGTGAAATATTTGTCATAGAAACACAGAGGATGGAATGACAAGTCCAGACACAGATCCTCACAAAGTCTGACAAGGTGCAAAAACCAGGAAAGGAAGGGCCAACGGTCTTTACAGTAAATGGTAGGGAACAACTGGATATCCACATGCAAAAAAAAAAAAAAAAAAAAATGAACCTCAATCCATACCTTCACACCTTATTAAAAAAAACTCAAAATGGATGATAGATCTAAACTTAAAACCTAAAACTAGAATACAACTTTTAAAAGAAACAGAGGAGAACATCACTGTGACCTCAGATACAGTAAAATTTCCTTAGCGAGAACATCATTTGCCTGGTCTGTAAAAGAACAAAATGACAGGCTGGACTTGGTCAAAATTTAAGAAATTTGTACTTTTTATTTTTTTTTAAAGATTTTATTTACTTATTTGACAGAGAGAGACACAGCGAGAGAGGGAACACAAGCAGGGGGGAGTGGGAGAGGGAGAAGCAGGCTCCCCGCAGAGCAGGGAGCCCGATGTGGGACTCGATCCCAGGACCCTGGGATCACGACCTGAGCCGAAAGCAGTCGTTCAACCGACTGAGCCACCCAGGCACCCAAGAAATTTGTACATTTTAAAAAAAAGATTTTATTTATTTATTTGCAAGAGAGAGTGCACAAGCAGTGGGGGGAGGCAGAGGGAGAGGGAGAAGCAGACTCCCCACTGAGCAGGGAGCCCCACTACAGGATTCAGTCTCAGGACCCTGGGATCATGACCTGAGCCGAAGGCAGACAGTTAACCGACTGAGCCACCCAGGCGCCCCAGAAACTTGCACTTTGAAAGACACTGTGAAGGGAAAAAAAGACAAGCCACAGACTGGGCAAAAATATTTGAAACCATGTATCTGATAAACAACTTGCATCCCAAAACTATAATGAACAAACTCACAAAACCCAACATAAGAAAAACCATCCAATAGTTCAAGTGGGCAAAAGACTCAAACACACCGGGCACCTGGGTGGCTCAGTCGGTTAAGCGACTGCCTCGGCTCAGGTCTTGATCCTGGAGTCCCGGGATCGAGTCCCGCATCGGGCTCCCTGCTTGGCGGGGAGTCTGCTTCTCCCTCTGACCCTCCCCCATCTTGTGCTCTCTCTCTCTTTCATTCTCTCTCTCAAATAAATAAATAAAATCTTTAAAAAAAAAAAAAGACTCAAACACACCACAAAAAAGATATACGGATGGCAAGTAAACATATGAAAAGAGGCTGAACTCATGAGTCATTAGGAAAATGACCATTAAAACCACAATGAGACAGCACCACCCGGCTAGGAGAATGCCCAAGGTCAGAGGCTGACCAGACCAGGCGAAGGGCAAAGACGTGGGGGGCCTGGAGCCCTCAAACGCTGCCAGTGGGAATGCAAAATAAAACACTTTGGAAAACAGTTTGGCAACTTCTTATATAAAGGTAAATATACACCCACCGTACCTAGGATTCCCACTCTTAGGTATTCCCCCAAGGGAAATGAAAACTTACATTCACCCCAAAACCCTCATGCACATGTTTATAGTCGCTTTATTCATAATCATCAAAAACGAGCAACCACCTAATGATCCTTCAGCTGGAGAATGGATAAATAAATCTCCATTCAGTGGAGTAATACTCAACAACAAACAGATATGAACAAGTGGTATGTGTAATAACGAATAAATCTCGCGTGCACTGGGGGAAGGAACCCAGACTCAAAAGGCAACAACTGTATGATTCGATTCCCATGACAATTCTGGAAAAGGCAAACGTGTAAGGACAGAAAAGAGGGAGCTCCTGGGTCGCTCAGTCGGTTAAGCATCTACCTTGGGCTCAGGTCATGATCATGGGGTCCTGGGATCAAGCCTCGCGTTGGGCTCCCTGCTCAGCAGGGGAGCCTGCTTCTCCTTCTCCCTCTGCTGCTCCCCCTGCTTTTGCTCACTCTCTCTCTCTCTCAAATAAATAAAATCTTAAAAAAAAAACAAATCTGGGGGTGCCAGTGGCCAGGAGTGGAGAGCGGGGGTGGCCACAAGGGGTTATGGCAGGATTGGGGGTGATGACAGAACCATGCTAGATCTGGGTGGTGAGGGTGAGTCTACGACCGTATACATTTGTCAACTCTTGCAACTATACACTACAAAGAGTGATTTTTACTCTAAGTAAAAAATGTTAAGGGAAAAAACCTGTGGGTGTGGGGACACATGAAGGTTGATGCAATCACCTTGCAGAATGCGACCTGTCACCCAGACGGCAGCCTCGGTGCCCAGAATGCACGTGGATGTTTCCCGTAAGAGCAACATCCAGGAACGCAGCGCAGCCCGAAGGTGAAATCTGGGGCTGTCACCCCACCGGCTCCATGCTCTGCCTCCATTCTGGGCAGCAGCTGAGCCTGCACATCATTGTGGGGGATGACAGCCACTTGCCGGCCCTGGCCAGAGGCTCCCCACCACCACCAACCTTGGGGCAGTGATGAGGCTCCACCACCTTGAAATAGCTCTGACATCAGACGGGGGAGAGCAAAAAGGAAGAGAGATGGGGCCGAGGTGTTGGCCTCCTCCCTGGCCTGCTCACCCTGAATCACCCAGTAATGGAGAACCGGGTGCCTGGATGACATCCACCGACCTTGCTGCATCACAAGAGTGGGCTCACTGGTGGATGCTTCCCTGGCCCTGGCCTTCCGAATCGGAGGACAGGCTGCTGGGATGACCTCCACTGTCGTTGTGCATCAAGATGCTCACTGGGGGGGTGGGGGGGAGGGCAGGCTGGTGGCCTGAGGGACCTGGCCTGGGAACAGAAGGCACGGAGGCAGTGTGCCATTCCTCTCTTGGGCCATGACGTAGGAAGAAAGTCTGGGGGACGCCACGGAGCCCAGTTCCAAGGACAGAGATAAAATCTACATATTCAAAAGCATTTTTACTGAGTCACCAATACTACAAATTCCCACGGAGCACCCACAATGTACCAAGAACCATTCTAGCCCGACTCAGTGGAGCGGTTCCTGCCCTTCCAGACCCAACAGCCTACTGAGAAAGATTGTCAGTAAGCACCAGATCAAATACATCATGCCAGGGGGAGGGAGTGGGACTGAGTACAATGAAGAAAAATAAAATCTGGTAAGAGGGCCAGGGAGAATAAGGAGCACAGAGTTGTGGTGTTGTTCTAGATGGGGCAGTCAGGAGAGGCCTCTCTATCAGGTGACCTGTGAGCAGAGAACAGGAGTGAGAGCATGCGATTACCTGGAAAAGTGCCCAAGCCAAAGGAACAGTAGGTGCAAAGGCCCTGAGGAAGAAACTGGTGCGTGTGTTCTAGGAACAGCCAGGAGGACCATATAGTGAGAGGTGTGTAGTGGGCGAGGGGAAGGATGCCAAAGATCTTGGGCGGGCCTCGCAGGCCTTCATATTGTTTAGAGACATGGGAAACCACTGGGGGCGTGGGGGTTGAACAGAGGAATGATGATCTGACCTGAGTCGTACACACACCACTTGAGCTGATATGAAGAACGGAGCACAGAGGTCAAGGTAGAAGCAGGGGATGGAAAGGACATGACAGATGACAGTGGCCTGCATTATGGTGACAGCAGGAAAGAGGGTGGGAAGTGATCAGACTCTGGATGTACTTAGGGAAGACTGTTGTTAGAGTGGAGCATGAGACAAGGAGAAGAATGAAGGAAAAAACCAAGATCTGGGGCCTGAAAAGCTGGAAGAATGAAGTACCCACTTACTGAGAAGGAGAAGACCGTAGAAGGCGCAGGTTTGTGGCAGGGAGGAAATTGGGATTTTTTATGTTGGACGTGATAACAGTTTGCGATGCCTATTAGGTACTCATGACGATGCCCGGAGGCAGAGTCTGCAGATGTCTGAGCTGGAGATATAATTGGAACTTACTGAGTGGATGAAATTGCAAGTTTTGGGCATGGATGAACTCATGAAGAGACTCGGGGTAGATCAAAACCAGTGCCTGCAGGTAATTTAAGGTCTAGGGGCTGGGCGTTGAGAAGGAACCAGTAAAGACGATGAGAAGGAGTGGCTAAGGGATAGGAGGGCATGTCAAAGGCCAAGCAGAGAAAATATGTCAAGAAGAGAGAAATTAGATGACGACTGAGAAATATCCATGGAATTTAGCAACACAGAAGTCACCAGTAGCCTTGGCAAAAGAGTTTCATCAGAGTGTCACCAATGGAGAAAAGCCTGAGAGGTAGGAGACAGAGATCTACAAAACTGGCCCCCCTGCTCTGCAAAAACATCAGCAGTGCACATAACAAAAGAAATGTTAAGGGTTCGAAATTGAAGGACAGGTCATTAACACAATGTACATTTTCCAATTGTGGATCAGAGAAATAAAATTACATAAAGAACATTATCACGGCCTCCTGGTGCTAGCCAGGACAGAGTACTGCAGCCCTGCCTCCCACTGAATATAACTAACAACGTCAAACAAAATGCAAAAAGCAAAAGGAAAAGCAAAACAGGCAGATTAAAGAGAAGAATCAAAACTTAGAGAAGCAACCCAGGGAGGGGTGAAGTTCTCGTCTGTTCTATTTCCCCTTTTTTCTTGCAGTGTTGGCCTGCGACGGGTTCCCAGCCAAGCTTCAGGAGGGTGTAACTGACCTCTAAGACCAAGGGAAGACCTGTCTTTCTGGCCATAACATCAGGAAAGGGGGCCCTTGTAAGTCAATGAGGATGGAAAGAAGAGAGCAGAGAAGGGACTCCTCTTGTTCAGTGTAAGAACCGGCTCAAGGCCCAGATGCACCTGTGCGTGCGAGGGAGGGACCCAAGCAGCAGCGCGAAGCCACTATGAGTGGAACTGACATTGGAACCACCACTCATGGAAGAAGACCAAGTACAGTCTGAGCCCAGCTGGGCCGCTGCACGCTAAAACAGAACCAAGAAAACAAGTGTTCTCCAGAAGAGCCTCCCAGCAGAATATTCAGGATATCCAGTGTAGAAACCAAAATTACCCAACACACAGAGAATCAGAGAAACCTAATTAATCCTTCAGGGAAAAGATAAACGCCAACGCTGAGATGATCCAGATGCTGGAATTACTGAAGACATCTGAACAGCGGTTATAACGGACATACATGTAGACATGCTGTAAGCGAAGGAAAGGACAGGTGTTTTCAGTGAGAAGTAGATTCTATAAAAAGAATCAAGAGGTATGCATAATATCTGAATTTTTTAAAAATCTTTTCCATAGTAGAAGGGAGGTGGCAGGGCAATGAATAAGATAAATTACGGTATCAACAGAAATTACCCAATCTGAAAAACAGGAAGGAAATAATGTAACAAAAAGAGCCTCAGAGGCCCATGGGACAATATAAAAACGTCTGATATTCATGTCATTGAAGTCCCACAAGAAGAGAAGAAAGATCAGCACAGTATAAAGTATTTGAAGCAATAATGGTTAAAAATTTCCCAAATTCTGTGAAAGACATAAATCTACCAATTCAGGGAGCTTGGCACACCACACCCCAAAGAGAATAAATTTAAAAAATAAAACACACAAACACACGTGTAGACACAGTGTAGTCAACTACCAAATACTGAAGTTTTCTCTTGCTTAATCTTGAAAGCCTCCAGAGAAAAATGAAAGCATTATAAATACAGAGGGTGGGGGACAACAATTAGGCTGACTGCAGACTTCTCATCGGACACAAATGTCAACCAGAATTCCATACCCACCAAGAGTATCCCTCAGGAATGAAGACAAAATAAGACATTCTTAGTTGAAGGAAAACCAAGAAAATTCATCCCAGCAGCACTGCTTTCAGAAATACTAATGATAAAAAAAAGAGAAAGAAAAAGAAATAAAAAATAAAGAAAAAAGAAAAAAGAAATGCTAATGAAATTTCCTCAGGTTGAAGGACAACGATACCAGAATCTGGAACTGCAGGAGTGAAGGAGGAATACCAGATTTAGTAAATATCTGGGCAGTAATAAAAGGATCCTTTTTCCTCTTAAAAATGGATATGGCCACTGAAAGCAAAAAGTTGTAACAACGTGTGGTGGTGTTTCCAGGGTATGTGGACGTAATGCTTGTTAAGTCCTATGAGAAAGGAGGTGGGGGAAATAAGCTATGTGGTTGCAAGTTTTACACATATATGAAGTGTACACATTAACTCTAATTAGACTGTTAAAGGCTAGGTATACAAAAAAAATTTTTTTAATTAAAAAAAAAAAAAGCCTGGGTATATGCATGGCAGTCCCAAGAGCAAGCAATAATAATAATAATAATAATAATAATAATAATAATAACAATACAAAGAGGAACCCAAAAATACAATAGATAAAGTAAAACAGAATACTAAAAAACATTCAAATAATCTAAAACATGGCAAGAAAGAAGGAACAGAGAAACAAAAGAACAGAGCAGGGAAGGAGAGACACAAATAGTAGCCCTATATCCAACCATATCGACATTTACACTAAAATAATATGCCTCAAGCCACACCAATTGAAAGACAGAGATTGTCCATTGGAATAACAACAACAAAAAGACCTAACTGCAGACTGTCTATAAGAAATTCACTTTAAATACAATGATAAAGATTAGTTAAAAAGTAAAAGAATAGTAGATCTTGCCATTTGCAACGACGTGGATGGAACTGGAGGATATTATACTGAGCGAAATAATTCAAACAGAGGAAGACATGTATCATATGACCTCACTGATATGAGGAATTCTGAATCTCAGGAAACAAACTGAGGGTTGCTGGAGTGGTGGGGGGTGGGAGGGATGGGATGGCTAGGTGATAGACACTGGGGAGGGTATGTGCTCTGGTAAGCGCTGTGAATCGTGCAAGACTGTTGAATCTCAGATCTGTAACAAATAATGCAATATATGTTAAGAAAAAAAAAAAAGAAGAAGATAGCAGGAGGGGAAGAATGAAGGGGGGGAAATCGGAGGGGGAGACGAACCATGAGAGACAATGGACTCTGAAAAACAAACTGAGGGTTCTAGAGGGGAGGGGGGTGGGAGGATGGGTTAGCCTGGTGATGGGTATTAAAGAGGGCACGTTCTGCATGGAGCACTGGGTGTTATGCACAAACAATGAATCATGGAACACTACATCAAAAACTAATGGTGTAATGTATGGTGATTAACATAACAATAAAACAATTTTTTATAAAAAGTAAAAGAATAGAAAAAACTAAACCACGTTAAGAATGAATCAAATGAAAGCAGGAGTAGCTACCTTAATATCAGACAAAGTTGGCTTCCTAACAAAGAATATCACCAGGAACAAAGACAGGTGTTGTAGAATGATAAATGGTCAGTTCACCAAAATGACATAATCATCCTAAATATATATGCAGCAAACAGGTATTCAAAACTCTTTAAGCCAAGACTAAAAGATGCATAAAAAGAAATAGAAAAATCCACCATTCGACCTGTAGGCCACGACTCCTTTTCCAGTAATTGAGAGTCGAAGTAGACAAGCCAAGCTGGCTGGCTGTTCATGAATTCTGTATCTTTGCTAATTTTCCAGCTGACATTTATAAAGCATTCTGTTAAACAAGAGCAGAATGCACATTCTTTTTCCAAAGCACATGGGACACTCACCAAGATAAGCCACCTTAGGAGCCACAAAACAAACCTTAACAAATGTAGAATTGAAATCATATAAAGCAGGTTCTCTCGTCATAAAGGAATTAGGCTAGAAGTCAAAAACAGAATGATATCAGGAAAATCCCCAAACCTTTGGAAATTAAATAGTACGAGTCTAGATAACCCATGGGTCAAAGAAAAAAAAATTAGAAAATATTCTGAAATGAATGGAAATAAAAATACAACCTATCAGAATGGGTGGGGTGCAGCTAAAGCAGTGCTCAGAGGGAATTTATAGTGTTAAATGTTCATATGAGAAAAGGAGAAAGGTTTCAAGCCAATAATCTAACCACCCACTTCAGGAAACCAGAAAAGGAAGCACGCATTAAACCCAAATCAAGCAGAGGGTGGAAATGATAAAAGTTGAAAACAGGAAACTAATGGAGAAAACTCAATAAAACCCAAAGTCGGTCCTTTGAAAAGATAGATAAATTAATACACCACCAGTCAGACCAAGAGAAAAAAAAAAAAAGGAAAGACACAAGGGTTGATATCAGGAATGAGGTGACATTACTTCCAACTCAACAGCATGAAAAGAGAATATTATGAACGGCTTTCTGCCTATCAGTTTGACAACGCAGGTGAAATGAACAAAGTCCTTCAAAGACAGAAGCTACCACAATTCACTCAAAAAGAAACATATAAGCCAAATAGCCCTCAAACTTTTCAAGAAAGAAATGACTTTTTAGTTTAAAAACCTTCCAACAAAGAAAATGATAGTGGCAAATGGCTTCACTAGTAAATTTTATCAAACACTGAAGGAAGAAAGCAAGCTCATTGTGTACAATCTCTTCCAGAAAGCAGAAGAGGAGGGAATGCATCCCAACTCATTTTGTGAGGGCAGCATTACCCTGACACCCGAATCAAAAATATTGCAAAAAAACCCTACAAACCAAAATCCCTCATGAACATAGACACAAAAAAATTCTCAATGAAATATTAGCAAACCCAGCAATATATAAAAAAGTTAATACACATCAATTGGAGTTGGGGCACCTGGGTGGCACAGTTGGTTAAGCGTCCAACTCGGTTTTGGCTCAGGTCATGATCTCAGGGTCCTGGGATGGAGCCTGGTGTTGGGCTCTGTGCTCAGCAGGGAGTCTGCTTGACATTCTCTCTCTCCCTCTACCCCTCCCCCTTTTTTTAAAAAAAAGATAATACACATCAACTGAATGGGGTGTATCTCAGAGATCTAAGGCTGGTTCAATATTTTAATGCCAATATACTTCGACCTATCAACAGACCAAGAAGAAAAAACACATGAATATCTCAATGGAAAAAACCACTGCATAAAGTTCAATGTGCATTCATAATAAAACGTTTCAACAGTTAGGACTAGAAGTGAATTTCTTTAACCTGATAAGGGGCATCTAGAAAAAACCTACAGATAATGGTGAAAGACTGGAACTTCCTTCCCTAAGGTCAGGAACAGTAAGGACGTCCCCTCTCACCACTCCTATTCAACAATGAACCAGAAGTCCTACCCAGTACAATACATCAAGAACAAGAAAGAAAAGGCATACAAATTGCAAAGGAAGAAATAAAACTGCCCCTATTTACAGAAGGCATAATTACCTATGTAGAAAATCCCAAAGAACTTACAAAAAAAAAAAAAAAGATCCTACAACTAATAAATGAGCTTGGCCAAGTCACATCATTCAAGTTCCATATTTTAAGAATCAGTTTTATTTTACATACCAGCAACAAACAGCTAGAAGTCAAAATTTTAAAAACAGTGCCATTCATAATAGCATCAAAAACCGTAAAAGACTTTGGCATAAATCTATGAAAATGTGTCATAAAATATGCTGAAAACTACAAACATTGGTGGAAGAAACCAAAGAAAATCTAAGTAAATAGAGATGCTGTGTTCATAGATGAGAAGATGTGATATCATTAAGATGTCAATTCTCCCCAAACTGATTTATTGATTCAATCCCAATCAAAATCCCTGCAGAATTTTTTTTTTTTTTAGGTATCAACAATCTGACTCTTAAATTTATACAGTAAGACAAAGGAATGAGAATGGCCAAACAATTTTGAAAAAGAACAAAGTTGGAAGACTTACATTATCTGATTTCAAGACCTGCTGTAAATCCAGTCATCAAGAGACTATGATATCAGTGTACGGATGTCCACACAGATGACTGGGAAAGAACAGAGTGCAGGAACAGACTCTGACAAGTATGGCCAAGGATTCTCACAAAGGTGCCAGGTAGGACGCTGCAGTGATGAAAGGTAGTCTTTCCAACGAACAGTGCTGGAAACAAATTGAAGTTCTCTGTGGAAAACAAAATAACCTTGCCCCCTTCCTCACCTCTTGCACAAAAAATTACTAAAAATAGATCATGCAAACTGTAATTATAAAACTCCAAACTGGGCGCACCTGGGTGGCTCAGATGGTTCAGCGTCTGACTCTTGATGTCAGCTCAGGTCTTAATCTCAGGGACATGAGATTGAGCCCTGTGTTGGGCTATATGCTGGGCGTGGAACCTACTTAAAAAAACAAAACAAAACAACAAACAAACAAACAAATAAAACGGTAAAACCTATAGGAGAAACCATAAGAGAAAATTTTGCGACCTTATCTAAAAACATCTACGTGATAATACCACAGTCCATAAAAGGAAAGATTTTAAAAGAGTTTTATCAAGACTTAAAAAAATTCTACTCTTTAAAAGACACTACTATGGAATGAAGAACATTAGCCACAGGACCGGTAGAAAATATCTGTAAATCACATTTCTGATGTCAGACTTATATCCAGAATATATAAAGGACTATCAAAACTCAATAATAAAAAAAATGAGCATGTTAAAAATGGCAAAAATTTGGACGCTTCATCACAGAAGTTATACAGATGACACGCACACAAGAAGATGCTAAACATCATTAGTCATTAGGGAAATGCCAAGTAAAACCACAATGACACACTACTATATACATATTAGAAAGGCTAAATTTTTTTTAAAAGAACAATACCAGTCTCTGGCAAGGATGTGAAAGAACTAAAACTCTCATACACTGCGGATCGGAGCATAAAAAGGCTCCGTCAGGAAAACAGCTTGGAAGTTTCTTATAAACATCCACCTACCAGTCAACCCAGCAACATGATTCTTAAGAGAAATCAATATTCATGTTCACAGGAAAGACTTTGCACCAATGTAAATTACCCGCACCTGGAAACAGCCTAAATGTTCTCCAACTGGGGAATGGATAAACGGGGGTATGTCCATCCAACGGTGTCCCGCTCAGCAGTAGAAAAGAACAAACTATGGATACGTACAACAGAATGGGTGACTTTCAAAATCAGCGTGTGAAATGAAAGAAGCCAGACCTACAGGCTGTATGTTTGCATTTCTAGTACATTCTGGAAAAAGGCAAAAACTGTCAACACAGAGAAGGGACAGGTGGTTGCCGAGGGCTGGAGGTGGTAGGAAGGGCTGACTACGTAGGGGCATGGAGGAATTTGGGGGGATGACAGAACTGGATTATATCTTGGTTACATATAGAATCACATTGAAAAGGGTGAATCTTAGGGCACCTGGGTGGCTCAGTTGGTTAAGCGACTGCCTTCAGCTCAGGTCATGATCCCAGGGTCCTGGGATCGAGTCCCGCATCGGGCTCCCTGCTCTGCGGGAAGCCTGCTTCTCCCTCTCCCACTCCCCCTGCTTGTGTTCCCTCTCTCGCTGTGTCTCTATCTGTCAGATAAATAAATAAAATCTTTAAAAAAAAAAAAAAAAGGGTGAATCTTATTTGCAGGCAAATCTTTTACGTGAATTTTTGAAAAGAATATTTGGGAAACTATTGGTGATATTTGAACATGGGTTGTGTCTTCAATGTCAGATTTCCTGCATTTGATCACTGTATTGTGGTTTTGAAGGAGAATAGCCTTGATTTTTAAGAGATGCGTAAAGAGGTATTTAAGGTAAAATGTCATGCAATTTACTTCCAAGTAGATCAGGAACTAACCCAGCACATGTAAATAGAAGAAACCTCAAAGCAAATGTGGTCAGAAGATATTGACTACTGCACAGAGGTGAAGGGCTTCTGAGAGTACATTGAACTGTTCTTGCACCTTCTCTAAGTATGAACAGTTCTTAAAATTAAAAGCTTTCAGGAAAAGAAAGGATGGGAGGACAGAAATCGGAGATGGTGAGTATAGACGATTTTGATGAGTTCTGCTATGAAAGGAAGCAGAGAAATTCAACAATAGATGTGGAGAGATATGAGGCCCCAGGGGGCTTGGGTTTCTTTTCTTTTCTTTTTTTTTTTTTAATAGATGAGAAATAATATGTTGGTTTTGAGCTGATGAGAATAATCCAGTGGAGAAAAAAGTTGAACGGCATCAGAACAATTAACCACAGTTAGTTCTAGACTCCGTACTATAAGAAACTTTTGTCTGCTTTTCCAACATCATCCTCTACCCTCTCCCTCGGCGCACAGGCCTCCAGCCCCACTGACCTTTTCCTGTTCTTTCCTTCCCCAGACCACAGCCTACTCCGTCCTCCCTGGGACCCTGGCGTTCCCTATGCCCTCTGTCTGGAACACCTGTTCCAGCTCTTCTGGAAACCGCTGCTTCTTGCCATGACCGTCTGGGTTCAAGGGTTGCCCATCAGAGAAGGTCTCCCTGTCCACCCACTCTCCTCCCAGCCAGAATCACAGCAGCGAACTTTACTAGTTCTATAGCACTTATCCCAATACCAGATGATGCTGTGTGTCTTCTGGGGTGTTGTCTGTCTTCCAAGTGCCGCCAGAATCAAGCCTTGACTCCAGAAGCTTCTAGCACCAGCCGACTCCCATCTGGGAGCTCACTCCTCCACGGATGACCACGACCCAGAAACCTGCTGGTGCTTACACTCTGCACACATATTATCTCAACTAAACTGCACAAGAAGCCAATGACAAGGGCATAGGACCATCTCTGGTGTACGGATGCAGGGATTAGAGTTTACACAGGTGAGGGCATTGGCTCCAAGACACCCAGTCTACAGGGCGACCTGGATTCCTATCCATGCCCGCGGCTTCGAGAGCCCAGGGTAACCACTGCCATGGCTAACCAAGGGGCTCAGGTTAACTAGTTCTCTAATCCTTCGTCTGCAAATGAGAACAACTAGCTTTCACGGATGCTAAAAGGACAAGCAAGATCGCTTACAGGAAGTGCTGTGGAACCATACCGCCTTAGGTCCTGTTAGTTGTGGTGGAGCCTCTTACTGCTAATTGTCTACACGGAATCTTTGCTCCCCGAGGGTCTGTATGGTGTTTGTGCACACGGGCACTCTGGGGTGTGTCCACCGAGGCTCCCTCTAGGGCCCCTAGAAAATGCTTTGTGTTTGGTTGGAGACATTTTTAAGGAACTCGGCACCTTTACCTACATTCTTGCTGGACCCTAAGGAACGCTTGTGACATGGGGATCCTCACTCCATGTTTGGATAGCAGCACTCGACCGCTGCGAACTTGACCGCTGCTCACCCTGAGCGTACGTCCCACGACCCCCACGCCATTGGAGCACTTTGCTCCCCATCTCACAAGCACGGCCACCCTGTCAGCCAGACACCATCATTGGCTTCAGGTGTTTATGTAAGGAAACTGAGGCACGGGGAGGAAACTTACCGAGTCCACATAGCCATTGAGCGCTGAACTAGGATATGAACCCAGAGTCTCTGGCTCTGAGTTCATGCCTCTAACCCAACAGCTACATTGTTCTCAGCCTCTCCATGCTGTGGTCGGCACAGCACAAAGACACCCGTGTCCTGATCCCCAAACGTGTGAACACCCGTGAAAGGTTAGGTTATGTGGCCAAGGGGAATTAAGGTTACAGGTAGAATTCAGGCTACTAATCATCTGATCTTGGGATAGGGAACATATCCTGGATTATTCAGATGAGCCCAAGGGAATCACAAGCGTCCTTGAAATGTGGAGGAGAGAGGAAAAAAGTCAGAGTCAGAGAAAGATCTAAAGAGGCAGCAACACTGCTGGCTCTGGGGATGGAGGTTGGGGCTGTGAGCCCAGGAATGCAGGTGGCCTCTAGAAGCTGGGAAAGGCAAGGAGATGGAGCCTTCCTTGGGGCCTCCAAGAGGAACGGAGCCCTGCCAACACCTTGATTTGAGACTCACTTTGTGCTTCAGACCTCCAGAAACGTAAGGGAATAAATCTGCCTTGTTTTAAGCACTAAGTTTGTGGTCATTTGTCATAGCAGCCCTAGGGAACCCATACAGATGCAAAAGCAGCTCACGTTTCTTTCCCGTTCATGGCTGACCAGGCCACAGGGGATCCGTGGTAGGGTCCAAAGGCAAAGCCCCCATCCCAAACACCCTCCCCTTGCCTCCTGTAGGGAGATCCCACCTGCTGGGCTACCAGCTGAAACCAGACATTTCATTATGAGGTCAGACATGGCTCTCAGCTTCCCTGCACATCAGGAACCAAGCTGGGGGACAAAAGCCAGGGGCCCTGCAACAGGCCTCATTAGGTCCAGAGTCCACTCCTGGAGGCAGTCTGGACCTGAGCAGGTCTCACCTCCAGAGGCAGAGGGGCTGAGCCTCATCATAGGAAGTCCAAGGGCAGGGTAGAATTGATCCTTCTAAAGAGCAACTAGGTTCAGGGAGTGCCTTCACTGAGGAAGGGGGAGGGAAGGTAGAAGGGAGAGAGACAGAGACAGAGGGAGACATCAAATTTGCATGAGGGGCACACAGGGTTTTAATTACTCCTTTTCTTAACTCCATTTTACCTTGAGGTATTTTAACATTACTCTCCCTGGCAGAGAGGATTGATTGATTGTCTCTTGGCATTCAGAACCCTGATTAATGTAAAACTAACCAGTCGTTCTGAACTCTGGGGAATTAATCACTTAAATGTGGGAATTACTCAATAAACCATTCAAACATGCAATAAACCAAGCCATTAAAAATTAATCGCTTGACATCATGGCCATGTAAACAGGGCTAATAAGATCCTGGCAGCCTAGAAAGAGTGAGAAGGAAAGGGGGAGGGGGAAGGAAATGCCTTTAACCAGCTGCCCCCCCAAGGACCAGAGGGGACATACCAATGTCCAGGCCACATGTCAGAGATCATCGGGGCAGGTGACATCTGGTCCCTGGGTCCCCCTCCCACCTGGCCCTAGGACAAGGCCGGCAAGAGAGAGAGGAGTGCTCACTGGGTTGGTAAGAGGTGTCAGAGTTAATGCTACAATGTTTGACAAATATTTGTTTTTGAAGATTTATCTTTATTTTTTTATTCATTTGAGAGGGAGAGAGTGAGAGAGCATAAGCAGGGGGAGCAGCAGAGGGAGAGGGAGAAGCAGGCTCCCAAATGAGCAGGGAGCCCAATGAGGGGCTCGATCCCAGGACCCTGAGATCATGACCTGAGCTGAAGGCAGACCCTTAACCAACTGAGCCACCCTTGACAAATATTTATTGAGCACCTTCTGTTTGCCAGGCACTGTGCTGGGCTCTGCAGATAGAGCCGTGAACAGGAAGACCATGAAGCTGTCATGGGGTATGCATATGTGTTAGAGGGAGGCAGGAAAGACTTGTTTTATAAAATATTGGCTATAAAGAAAAATAAAACAAAGGACAAGGGTAGGTAAGGGTAGTAGGTATATGGGAAGAAATTCCTATTATAAACAGGCTGATCAGAAAAGGCCTCACTGAGGAGGTGCGACTTGATCAAGATGTGAAGAGGAGAAGGAACCAAGCATACAGGTATGTGGGGAAAAGGCAGGTAAAGGCCACAAGGTGGGAGTGTATAGAGCCTGTCTGGGCAGGAGTGACCCAGCCATGTGAGCTGTTTTTTTAGTGGGGAGCACGGGGTGCAGAGCATCGAGGGCCTTGTCGGGAAATCCTAAAGGAAGATGTTGCCACTAAGGCTTCTGAGCAGGATGAGGGGGGCTCGTCCCTCCTACCTATTAGAAGACCAACACTGGCGGCTGGACTCAGGATGGGTGGGGGCACAGGCAGAAGCAGGGAGGCCAGTTGGGAGGTGGCCACATCATTAGGGTAACCACTGTGGCCCCCCAGTTGTATATGGGTCAACCCCATCTGGCCAACAACACCCACATCTGGCTTTGGACCCACTCTTTACTTAACCCTCAACTCAGGGCTGGGTGCCAAACCCCTCACCACAGTGACTGGTTCAGGTAGGGACATGGGACCCGATATAATGATCATCTTCAATGATGAAGAGAGGTTAATTCAGGGCTTCTAGAAAAGAATTTTTTTTCTCTTATCAGAGAGGGCCACCCCCAAGAGCCATTTTCTCCTGTTCAGCATGGGATCTGAAATTCCCACAGTCCTTACTGTGACACAGCTACCCCCGCGGTTAAAGTGGGCCCAGAAAAATGGGGCCAGGCGGCAACATCATGAACTTCTGGATCAAACTGCTCCTGAAGCCAGAGTCCCTCTGGGGTTTTCAGTTCTTGGAGCCAATCAATGTCCTTGTTTTCTCTGAGCCAGTTTGGGTAGCTTAGATTCCTGACTGACACAGAATTCTTATACTGTGTGTATCATTTCACTAGGCCTGACACATACCCTATGAGGTAAGTATTACACCCAATTTTCCAATTTATAGATAAGAAAAATGGAGGTCCAGAAACATTGCTCAATGGCATACTGCTGGAATCTGGCAAAGCTGGAATTTGAACACAAGTCTTGTTGGCTTTAAAATCCTTGCTTTGGGCTTATATTCTATCTCTAAAATCACAGGGACCTTCAACTGGGCTCAATGACTTAATTCTGGAACAACGATGAGGCATATACTGTCCCCTGCTCACACCCTTAGCAGACATCATCGCTAACAGGCATCACTCACCATCTGAAGAACGCTTTCCTGCAGGGCCTCGATGTGGTGTAGACCCTCTCCACCCGCTTCCAGCCACCGGGAGGCCCCACATGACATAGTAACTGAACACAGTCCTGACAAGTTCGAGAACTAATCCTGGCTGCTGAGCCACGGCTCCCAAGCCCACACAAGCCACCCTCTCCCAGGCCCCATCCTGCGGGGGCTAAAGGAGGAGACTGATGTCAATGCTGAAAGCAGGAAAAGCTACCAGGAGCTTGCGGTGGCTGGGCCCCTTGGGGAAACCCCAACCTGGAGGACAAGACTGGAGCACCACTCACAGGGGAGGCCAGGGGACCACACTTGTGTCCCATGTTGCCCTGAGCAGGTCACAAATTTGAAAACCAACAGAAGCTTCCAGAAAAATAGAAAATGCCAAATTTGGTAAAAGAAGAAATAAAAAGAAGTTGAGCAGATCAAACCATTAAATAAATTGAAATGGTAATCCAAGATACCCCCCCAAAGGGCCGTAACCACCAGATGAGCAGAGAGGTGAGCACAGAGGTGAACACAAAGGTGAGCTCTACCAAATGGATCATCCCTCTTTTACAGAATAGAGGGGAAAAAAGAAAGCACCAATTTTATTTTATGAACTTAGTATAATCTGAATTCCACAACTGAGTAAGGATACTATAAACAAGGGAAATCATAAGCGCATTCCACTGATCAACATAAGTAATAAAACTCCAACATAAAAGACCAGCTAACCAGGCTAAGAGTCAAGTTAATGAAACCCAGAGGCAGCATGGGTCAGATCAGGTCAGACAGCCCGGGTTCGAATGTCAACCTCTCCACTCCTCGCTAGCTGCATAACTTCCTTGAACCCTGCCCTGGACCCTGGACTCCACCCCCAAGGAGTACGTGCGCACACACGTATGTGCACACATGCACACGTATGCATACGCACGCACACACACACAGACACACACACATCCTCGGTCACTCGGCCATACAACCCAACATCCACTCTCATGACTAACACCATGCAGGCCCCAAAAAAGAAGCTGCTGCAGAAGTTCCTGCTCAACATCACAAAACAAGAGCCCACCTGAGTGCAAAGGTTGGGGGCTCAGAAGGACCCAGCTTTGAGCTGTAGGAGGCAGACTTTGGGCAGCAGAAGTACTTTGCTAAGAGGAAAGGCAGATTAACCACTGTCTCAAACCTTCCTCCCAGGTCCCATACAATAGACTCCTACAGAATGAAGGAACACGTCCTCGCTTCCTGCAGGCTCCCATTTGTGGGAGTAGAGGCTCTCTTGAATCAGCCAGACTA
Organism: Mirounga leonina; assembly: GCF_011800145.1. Taxonomy (NCBI): domain Eukaryota; kingdom Metazoa; phylum Chordata; class Mammalia; order Carnivora; family Phocidae; genus Mirounga; species Mirounga leonina. Next base: position 81,552,118 of record NW_023270447.1, read on the forward strand.
GGACAGCATTCCCAGCTGCCTCTTGGGGCAGCTCAGGAACATCTGAAACTTTGAACAATCCACATGCCCTTAACGTTTGTATGTGCCTGGATCTAGCAGTAATTATTTATCCTGCCAACTAGATGGACAGTGAATGCCAGAATTCTGTTTTCAAAGGGCAGGCACGTTCGAGCTTCAAATAACTTTGAATTTAAAAATTTTATTGATGTATACTTTGCCTCATAATGTTTGCAGCTGATTTTGAATTTTAAATGAAAAACTTCTGAAAGTTTAAGAAATTTTTTTCTATTTTTTATATTTAATTTATAGTTCATAAAAGTTTAATTTTGTATACTTTGTACATAATTACGTTTTACTTTTTTCATCTTTTATCTCACTGCTTTCAATAGAACCCAAATTATGGGAAAGCCTTGATTACAACAAAATTTAGTTATTTTACCGAATTGGAGGCAAAGAAAGTCAGTTTTGTGGAATAAATATGGTAATTTATGAATTATGGATGACTTCATTACTCATCCAAGTATTTCTGGCTTATTAATAGAACACTGAAATGTGCGGTAATAATTAAATTCGGTGATCTTGGTATCTTGTAGATTTGATCTTTATCAAGGTAGATTTCTGAGACAGGAAGATAGACTATATTTTATTTAACAGTTTGTTAACTTGTTTTATAACTTTATTTTTAAGTTGAAATGAAATTTAAGGTATATGTGAGTGGGGGGTTTTGCTTGTTTTAGAACAGTTTTTTTAAAATTTTTTATTGAAGTATAGTTAACATACAGTGTTATGTTAGTTTCGGGGCACAATACAGTGATTCAACAGTTCTACACATTATTCACTGCTCATCATGACAAGTGTATTTTTAATTTCCCTTCACCTGTTTAACTCATCCCCCAACCCACCTCCCCTCTGGTAACCACCAGTTTGTTCTCTATAGTTAAGAATTTTTTTTTGTTTGGCTCTTTTTTCTTTGTTCATTTGTTTTTGTTTCTTAAATTCCACGTAAGAGTGAAATCATATGGTGTTTGTCTTTCTCTGACTAATTTCACTTAGCATTATACCCTCTAGATCCATCCATGTTGCTGCAAGTGGCAAGATTTCATTCTTTCTTTATGGTTTAGTAATATTCCAGTGTATATATATATTTAGAATTGATATATGACTATTCATTTATACTCCTTTCCTGGCCCTACAAATGCTAGAGTTGGGCCTGACTAGCTGTGTGACTTTGGGCAAGTTAATTACCCTCTCTGTGCCTTCCTTTGTCTCATCTAAGAAAGGGATAAAAAATACTGCCTCACTCACAGAGCTGTTGCAAGGATTGAGTTAATACCTATAAAATACCTATAATACGGTCTGGCACATAGAACTTCATAATCACCTTTAGACCGAGTAGTGTTTAGCACAGAAGTGTAAGAATTATAACGATAGACAAACACCTTTGATCAAATTTAACTTCTGTTTTTAAAATCTCAACAAGGAATTGAAGAGAATTTCCTTAACTGGATCAATGCTACATCATAAAACCTACAGCAAATCTGTCTTTAGGTGAAAATCATTCCTATATACTCGCAATAACCAATGAAAGACACCACTCATGTTATCAATTCAAAGATATATCTTATATTAGAATTGACCCAAATGCCCAGGACTTGTATGAGGAAAAGTTTTAAGTTATCAAATGACCAAAAAGGGGGAAAAAAAAAAAAGGAAATCTAAATGTCATGTGAACATCATTAAGATGTTAACTCCCCAAATCAATCCAGAAACTTAATGCAACTTCAATAAAAATTACAGCCAGGTTTTTAAAGAATTTGATCAAGCAATTCTAGAAGAATCTGGAAGAAGAGAATTGCTCAATCTCGAAAAAGAAGAACAAAGCTTCTGGCCTCCAAGGAATGAAGAACTGTCCCAGAGGCAGGGTAATAAAAACAGCTATAATGCTCATATAAAACGAGCTGAACAGCGGAACAGCAGAGAGATCTCAGAGATAGGAACCTCCTTTGTGTGCCAAGGTGAAGCCTGATAAAGGTGGTCCCAAACTGGCGGAGAAAGGAGAAAATGTGGGTGGTGCGGGGGCAGGGGGAGGGACTGATTTATAGTACAGACGAAAGTAAAGTTACCTGCTTGCCAGACAGAGAACACAAGACAGGATCCAGATGGATCAAAGTAAAACTATAAAGCTAAGGGGAGAAATCATGGGAGAATCTTTCTGGCCTTGGCATCAGGAAGGGCTTTTAAAACACACACACATATACACAATTTCTAAGGCCAAAGACAAAAAAACAGGAGCGAGAGATGTAACTTTTTTCCATTCCGTGAAAGCACAGACGCATTTAACAGACACACATCACAATGCGAGAAGAATCCGGCAATGTCTAACAGTGACAAGCAAGGAACTCTTACAAACCAACAAATGGGGAGAATAGGTAAAGCGTCAGACTAGCCAGCTCAGGGACAGGTATCCAATTAGCCAGCAAGATGCAGAGGTGTTCTACCACACCTCAGTCAGCAACACAGGAAGGACAGCAAGGAGGTGTTCTGTATGCACCAGATTAGCGAAACTAAAAATCATCAACAGGTGCAGGGGAGGATATGGTGGGTTGGTGGGGGGGCGGGGGGGTAGAAAGCTCTCGGCCCCACTGGCAGAACTGAGCCCAGCAGGACCACTTATGCAACCTGGTGACTGGGCATTCCCACTCCTTGGTCTGCACCCCCAGAGAAACACCTCCCTCCAGGCCTGTGATGGGGCTTTACAAGGACGTTCCCTGCAACCTTGTTTGTGGAGCGGGACCTGGGGAGACCACCAACATGGATGGTATCAAGGAGAGATGGAGCCCTGGACGCATCCACGGAGAGCTGGCTTGTCCCTGGACATTCCAGCCACAGACAGAACTTTGAAACAGTGTTGAGTGAACAAAGAAAAGGAGCTCATCAGTAGCACGATGCCAGGGACCTAAGTTAACACAGAAGCCTACATACTGTATATGGATGCACACGTATCTCAGGACAGACAACAAGCAGGTGCATCCCCGTGGGGAGGGTCGAGCAGCAAGCCTAGGAATGAAAGATGTGCAAACAGTGAAACCAGAGACGGGCCCTGACCAGACAAATGGTAGAATGACATGAACCTGCTTTACCTGGGGGGACAAAAATAGAACATTAAAAAAAAAAAAAAAAGCTAACCTAGTTTTGGCACGTGAAAAGAGAAGAATGAATGCAAGGCAATCATGTGAGATTCAATCGTCCTGGTAGAAATTAGGGCACAACTCAGACTAACAAATCTTGAAACCAGAGCTTCAAGAAAACTCTATGGGCCTTTCAAATCTCAATCCTTCCTTCCTCCCCGCCCCTGTCCCCCCACCTTTCTCTCTCCCCCTCTTTTGCTGGTTTAATGTCCTTCCCTGTGCTCGGCACCTGCCAGGTAAGCTGTTAGGCTTCCTCTGAGAGCCAGTGCCCCCACCAAGAGGCCGTCCAGTCCTGCCTCCCAGCATCAGAGGGCCCCTGCCCTTGTAGACCCCACCTGGGCTGCCTATCCTAACTGCACGTTCAGTGCCTGGCTCCCCCACCTGACAGTGAGGTCCGCAGGCACCATGCCTTCCCCGCAGGTGGCACCAGGGTGGAAGGAGGTGAGGCCATGGGCTCCATCCTGCGGAACTAGCATGGGCATCTATGTAGCTCAGGACGAGACAGCAGGCAGAGCCGGGCTGATTAAGGCAGCTTAGTTCCAGTGCACATTTCACAGAATTACAAACTGATACGACCTCTGCCTTCTAGGCAGAACCGGCCTAATTAGCTAATTCTTTGAGATCTGGAGAGAACCCAAGTGTCCCTAAAGCAAAGTCATGGTGGGAGATGAGCTGGACTGTGGATCCACTCCAGGATTTGGCTACACGAAAAGCCTTTTTGGAGAGAGGAGAACTCCTCCCCCCACCCCCACTTCTGTCCTCTCCCCATTCAGATCTGATAGCTTTCTGGTCTCTTAATTATTCCAGATCTCACCCATCTCGTCTCCTGTAGAGATCGGTCCTCGGCTTCTTGCCCCCACCCCCACTTCACACCCCCTTTCTGCTGGTAATAATGGTTATTGTTTGCCGCAGGACACAGCTCAGGGAAAGCAGGGCTTGGGCACATTATCAGCACTACCTAAAGTCCCTCAGTGGCCCAGAAGGTGGCCACGTCCATCCTGCCCATACAGGTACAGAAATAGGCTCTAAGGTGCTGGGGACTTGCCCTCGGCCCCCAGCAGGGCAGGAGAGACGCCGGTCTTCGACCTAGTCTGGTTGGAAGTTTGCTCTCTTTCTGCTAAACCAAGGGCTTCTTAGTGACAGGTGCTCCCAAACTGGGCTGTAAGCCTGGGTGGCGGGAATGTGGGGCCCCTAGTAATGACTACTGCTCTGGGGCACCAGGGAAGGCCCCCCCACTAGCTGCAATCTGACAGCTCATGCAGAGGGGCACCTGGGCATGAGCCAAAGTGGATGTTCCCACCCACCTCGGGGCTGGTCTGTTCCTGCTGGAGTGCCGGAGATGTGCCAACTCTCATTGTGGAAATCCCCAGCTTGGAAGTTAACAAGCAAACTCCAGGAGCATAATACTCCCAAAAAGCTGCCACCTAAACCTCCCTACTCAGTAGGCTAAATCCAGAGCATCTTATCAGCTGCTGAAGAAGGGTCCACCTGGAAGAATTTAGAAGACAAGGTTGAGAAGCATACCATCGGTATCTGAAGCCAAGTGCATCTGGGCTTTGAATCCTGGACCAATCACATGGTAGCTTTGTGAGCCTGGAGGTTGGAAAGTTCCAGCATCCCTTGTGCCAGGATCTGTATACACACACACACACACACACACACACATAGTCATCCCCACCCCTCCATCAAGTTAAAGCCCACCTAAACCACTTCCTGTACCTCCTCTTCTCCTTCACCCTCCAAGGAACCAAACCATCCCCAGCAGAGGCGGTCTGGGCATGCTCAGTAGCCACGGCAGCTGGGGAACCCCAGGATGTGCTGCCCCTCGGCTGACCCCGCCCTGGTGAGACACCCCTTGGGAGCAGCCTGCTCAGCAGCCTCCGCTGAACACAGCCAGCTGCCTCTGGGCTCCTGCACTTACTAGCTCGGCTTTTAAAGGCCCCAGAGGGGCTCCTGGGGGTCTGCCCTGGCAGGAAGTGGACATTGGGGGAATGAGAGGCTGCACCATGCTGTACCCCATGCCAGTTCACTTGGTGCTCAAACAGTCTTAGAAATGCCCAGGCTCGTCTGAAGGAGGGAAAGAGCCACACACACACACCCCAATCCGCCTTGTGCAAGCAGGGAAGGCAATCACGGCCATGTTCGGGAACCAAAGAGCAGGTACTGCCCTTCCAAGCTCATTGGGTCCACATCCCATGTCTACACATATCTAACCTCTCGTGCTCAACACGGAACCTTGGCCCTACTTTTTAGTTTCCACTTTCCAGCCTTGCTGAGAGGAGCCAAAGGGAATCCGTTCCCCCCCAGCGTTCTGGTGTGTGTTGCAACATTCTCTCCCAAAGAGTGCTCTTTTTTTTTTTTTTTTTTAAATTGCTCCTAAATCTTTCCCAGTGTAGCTAAAGCTTCCCTCTTCCTCCCAAGTAATGGAGGGAATGGAAAACTAAAAATAGAAGGAAATTTACATTTGCAGAACACCTGCTATATTTTACTACATTCTTACTTAATCCCCTTAAGAACCCTGGAAGGTGGTTTGAGTGTTTATAGTGAAGGAAATGGGCTCAGTGAAAGCCAGGTTTGCAGGGATGAACCCTCCCTAAAAGCGAGGTGTGGCCCTAAAACTGGTCAGCGCGGAGAAAGGTGGGCCATTCCATCTGCAGCTTTTAGGAAGTGTCCTTCGTGGGAGAAAGCGTGCCCTTCTTCGTCCTTCCTCCCTTCTGCTGGCTGAAATGCAGTCATGCTGGTGAGCTCCAGGAACTGGCTGGGAGCAAGAGGGACTTGGGGAATGGGAGCTATACATAGCAGAAATGGAGAGGAAGCACTGTGGGCCCCATGCCGGGCCAAGATGGATCCCACCTCTACACTATTTGAATGTGGGAGTGAATTAACTTCTCTCTTGCTTAGGCCTCTTAGATGGCTTTTCTGCATCAACCTTAAGCTGATACAGGGACTTATGAGGTAATCCTCCCTTTGCAGACCTTATCAGCACATTGTCCTACTGCCTCAGCATTTAAAGGGCTAAAGGGAATTTCTAGTATTGCTCACCCACCCCCTCCACAAGAGTGGTTTGGTTTTTAAGTACACTTTTCTCTGAGGGGGAAGAACTAGGTGTTATCTGGAAGAGCAATTCTCTAGGATCTCTACATTGCCCTCAACTTCCCCTGTGATGGCAACATCAGTCTGTGACAACCAGGAAAATGTTATATAACTTCATACAGTAGGAAGACAGACACAGTGGACATAAAAAAAAATTACAGGAAAGAGAAAAGTAGAAAAATAAGATGAGACCAGGAAGGGCTACATACTTGCACCAATCTGACTGAGCTTCCTAGCGGCCAAAGCAAAGAGGGGAACACAACTCATGGTGATTGTTGGTTGTTTCATATCTATTTTCCAGGCTTTAAGGCCTGAAAGCCCCTTTTCCTGCAGGACCTAGAGAGGCCAGTGCACTCAGTGGACAATGCCAGCAACAGTCCTGGTGGTAAATGTAATAATGGATCTTAGGGTATAATGTATGCAATCCTCCCAACAACCCTGGGTATTGTCCATGGTCATCCATGTTTTACAGATGAGGAAACTAAGGCAAAAGAAAGCTAAGGAACTCTGCCCAAAGCCACACAGCTAGGAAAGGGCAGAACTGAGATCCCAGTCCAGAGAGCTGGACTCCATAATCCAGGCTCCCATGCAAGGGCTGTAAGGTTAGCCAGACCTGGGTTCTTTTTCCTTTTCTTTTTTAAAGATTTATTTATTTGAGAAAGAGAGAGTGCATGGGGGGGAGGAGCAGAGGGAAAGGGAGAGAGAGAAACTCAAGGAGACTCCACGCTGAGCCTGGAGCCCCATGCAGGGCTCCATCTCATGACCCTGAGATCATGACCTGAGCTGGAACCAAGACTGAGCCACCCTGGTGCCCCAGCCAGACCTGGATTCAAATCTTATCCACTTTCCACTGCTGAGCAGCCTTGGACAAATGACTACACCTCTCTGAGCTTCTCTTTCCTTACCTGTAATGGGAATAATCCCATAAGCCAAACGAGATAGTTCCAAGAAGACAACAAGAGAAATTTGCACGTAACTGATGTAGATGAGACTTTTCTGGGTGCCCGGGGATGTAATCCCAGGCTGAAGCCAAATGAGAGATGAGGAGGGCCAAGTACTCTCAGATTCCCTAACCCCCGCTTGTCCCCAGCCAGGACTGACCAGGAGGCAGCAGAACCAGTCCTAAACACTGACTCTGCCCACACATATTAAGCACAGAAGGTCAGCCTCACGGAGAGCAGAGTGTCGGCCGTGGATGGATGATGTAGGCAAAGAGATGGAGTTTTATCAAGAAGCAGGAGCCTGGAGGGGCCATCAGAGCAGCAGGACCCCCAGAATGCACAGAACCAACCCAAACCAGAGCAGACTCCCCCCCACCCTCTGCTACCTGCCCAGCCTGCTAAAGAGTGAGTTCCCTTCCTTCTGCCCCTTCTGAGAACATGGGGAAGCTGGGGGGCGGGAGCTGAATAGAGAGCTTTGGATAGGACATGAGAGCTGGGGTCCTAATACAGATTGGATGATGTTGTAATAAATGGAAGGGGCCAGAAAATACTGAAAACTGCCGGAAGGCATTAAGGTCCAAGAAAGGAGAATTCGAAGAAATCCTGTTAAGGGCAACAGGTGGAAAAATCAAAACCGTTTCCCATTTTTACCCACATAGCATTAACACTCCATGGACACACCCTTTACACAGGGCCCGTGCATAGGGCAGGTGGTCACATGCATCAGCTCCATGTACACAAGGGTGAGAGCCCCAGTTGGCTACTGCAAACTGCCCCCACCCCACAACTGGGGACCCCATAGGGTCAGCCCCTGTCCAGGGAAGCTGCCGGATTTGAACATTCCTACAGCAGAAGACACAGAACCCTCTCATGGCACCTGTCTCTTGGGTCCATCTCCTCCCCCACGCCGCTGACCTCTGATTCTCCTTGACCTTTAGTCTGCCACCGACCTAGGTGACAAGTGATGGCAGGACAGTGTCCTCTGTCCTCACCTCTCTCCTGGTACCTCCCATCTTCACTGCTGCTGGGGAAGGTCTTGGCAAAGCCCCACCCAAAATCAAGCCAGGGGAGGCCACTGCTATGACCAGGAGGGCTCAGGAGAGAGCCCCATGAACTCTGGGATGAGACAGGAGCCGCTGAAGGTGGGGGCAGGACGAGCAGAGGAAGGAGGGGATGGGTAAGAAGGGGCTTCCCGTCACCCACCTGAGGCCCAAAGAGGGCAGAGAATAAATGCTGGACACAGACCCCTGGTCTCCGCATGGGTTTATATTTGATTATGAGAAAGACTGGGCTCTTTCCTGTGCCCGATGCCTCAGAAAACCCTTCCAGATAGCAGAAGACAAAGCCACGTGGTCACACAACACTCACGGAGTTACTGGTACACCCAGCCTGTTCCCACATGTTTGATCACACCGGCACAGACCTGTGAAACCTGCCTCTGATCCTCAGTTCCCCCTTTGTCAAGGAGGGTTGGAAAACCCATCCTCCGGGAAGATGAGAGGTCGCGTGATGGGGATATGGTGAATAAGGTACTGGGCGGAGACATCTGCCTACAGTAGGAGCCTAATAAATGATTGGGTGGGCCTTTCTTGCACTCAGAGGCAGCGGCCCTCGCTTGGCTGAGTGGCCCAGTCTCTGATGCAAAGGCGGGGGGGGGTGCTGAGGCGCTGAGGGGGCCCGGTGGGCTGCAGGCCCAGCGGTGGAGGTGCAGGATCCAAACCACAGAAGCTGGAGTCACGCACTCACAGATGGCAGGGAGGAGGGTGCTGCGAACACGCATCTCGGCTCCAGTTAGGAGGAATCAGGGATCGGGGGGAGCTCTTATTTTTCCCCCTCTCTCTTCCTCATGTGATGTGTTTCTGACACTAATCAGGAATCCATCCCCCTGGGAGCCAACAATAATGATTAATGGTGTTAAATATAGCCAGAGACCGCCAGGGCAAAATTAGGCGCCATGCATAAAACATCACTCGCCTCGTCAGGCAGGCAAATCAGCCGGGCGGTGGACCAGCACCCACCGTCGGGCGGCCCGACCCAGCCACCTCCCTGCCGCTGCCCACGGGGGTGTCTGCTGGGGAGCCCAGCGCACAGTGTGTGCCCAGACGTGCACCCTATAGACAAAGCCATCACCAGGCCCCAGGGTTAACCCCAAATTAAGGAACTGGTATTGAGGTGCTGGAAAGAAATGTGCTCAGGACCCAGATGGACCTCAGCTCTTCCACCTCCTAGCTGAGTGGTCTCAGGTAAGTCACTTCCCACCCCTAAGCCTCAGTTTACTTTTCGTAGCCAATAAGGGGGTATCAGGGTATGGGGAGACCAGACATTTATGTAGTAGGCACTCAGAAGTTGTTAGCTCTCTTCCTCCTATTCCCCTACCCAAATAGCTCTGTAACTCAACCTCTCTGAATCCAAGTTTCTCGCCTACAACGTGATGTCTCCTGTCGCAGGGCTTGGAAAACACCTAAAATGTGCTAACACACACATTGATTATGCTGTGATAAGGTAGGAGCACCAACTCTGTGCTGAGCACTGTCCTAGATGCTGAGGAGAGCCCCAAGACGGAGCCGTCCGGTTCCCTGACCTCAGGGAGCTTATGGTCCAAGGGGGAAACAGGCAGTAAATTAAACAGATGCAGTAACTACAAATTATAAATATTTTCTAAAGGACATAAAAGGGGCTAAAATAAAAGGGAAGTGTGATTAGAAGGGGCTGCTCCATGGAGGGGACATAGGAGAAGGAGCCGGCACTTCTAGAAGTGCGGGAGAGGTTACTCCCACCTGGGCAACCACTCCTCCTGGTCCGCCCCACCCACAGGAGTGTCCCTCCCTCCCGTGACACGGGTCCCCCCACTCTTGGGGTGGCAGGGGGCGCTGAAGTAGCTCATCCCCTAGGATCCACAGTCTCCAAACTTCTCATGTGCACATGTCCCAATATGTGTTTATCGTTGTAAATGCACGCTGCCTTCCTCGTTTTATGTACATCATTAAACACACACCAAAACACGCCTCCAGGGAAGGAGGTGAGGACGTAAATAGGAATGAAGCTCTAATTCTGTCTCCTGTGCTCTGTGGCTCTTTTCACACCTTCCTGGGAATCCACATAGCCCACTCTGGTGACCACGGGTCAAGAGTAGCCCACAGCCCAGAGAAAGTCGGCTGGCAGACGCAGGCCCTCCCCTCCCACCTCAGAGGCACTGGGAAGGAGTCAGGTCTCCACGCTCTCCTCCACCACATCCACTGCCGGGGCGCACCAGCTCTGGGTCCCTTCCGCAGCATGGTGGCACACCTCCCCTGCCCCCTGCACCCACACCTCTTCCCGTGGCCTCAGTGGGGACTCCTCAGTAGGACAACCCTACGGCTACCACTCCTGCTGGTCCTTCCTCCAGGAATTGCCCCTCGCCGCCCCCTTCCTCATCTTGCTAATTGAGCCATCAGCCCCCAACATCAGCTCAGGCAGCCTCTCAGCTCACAGGCGGTACATGGATGAGGATGCCCACGGCAGGCAGCAACCTTCCTGGGGGCTTGGACCCTCCCAGGCCCCACCTGTCTGTGCTGAGGGCATTCAGCCTTGACACCCCTGTCTCCTGTCTCCGGACTGGGAGGCTCTGAGCTGAGGCAACAGCCCCCTGACCGTGGCCACCTATGCTCTGTCATGCTGGTTGTAATTATCTAGGTGACACTGAGCTCCTTGAGGGTGGGTCCATTTCTTATGTATCCCACGTCTTGAGTGTCTGGCCCAGGGCCGGGCACAGATCATACACGTGGCAAATGTCAGTTAGACTGAATTGTTGCAAAAGTAAAGCAAACAAGTGTGGGTGAGAAAGGTTTCTGGACCAACTCTGGAGATGCAGAAACCACAGAAGGAAAAATGGGTGTTGTTTTTTTTTTTTTTAAGATTTTATTTATTTATTTGACAGAGAGAGAGCACAAGCAGGGGGAGAGGAAGAGAGAGAAGCAGACTCCCCAGTGAGCAGGGAGCCTGATGCGGGACTTGATCCCAGGACACTGGGATCATGACCTGAGCCGAAGGCAGACGCTTAACCAACTGAGCCACTCAAGTGCCCAAAGATGAGTGTTTCTAATCACATAACAATCCAAAACCTTGCACGCAAAATATACCATGAACAAAGGAGGATCTCAGGCAAGAGGACCACTCTGCAGAGGCCAGAAGAGGGTTAATATCTACATGATACCGAATGCCGACAGGTCTACAAGAAGGGAACAAATGACCTTATGGACAAATGAGCAAAGGATTCACAGAGGTAATTCACAGGCAAGAGTGTCCAAAGAGCCAAACAGCTAAAAAGCTATTCAGACCCACTCCTAGTCGGGGAAACACAAATTAAAAGTAACGATGAGATTTCACTTTATACCTCTCAACTTGGTCAAAACCTTGATGGCAGGATATAGAGAAAGGACAAGTCTCAAATTTCTGGGGTAAATGTGAAGCGTTAAGCCCCTCCAGGGAAATCAAGCTGGCAAGAGCTATTACAATTAAAAGCACACAAACCTTCTGACCCACGGCAGGATTCGACTCCTGGAATTAAGCCCCAGAGAAGTAAAATCTAAAGATGCACCTAAGGATGGATGTGTGCATGGAAGTCTATCATCATGCTGCTTCTTATGGTAACAAACGGACAATGAATAACATTCAGCCGGGAACGGCCAGTCAATGACTATACATCCACACTCTGGAATACTATACGGTCATTAAAAGGAATGGGCTAGAACTACAGCTCTCCGTGTGGCAAGGTTTCCACGGGGCATGGGTGAATGAGAGGTGACCCAGGAATGTGAAAACATTGGTATATGTCTGTACGTGATTCTAAGCATGTGGGAAAATATGAAAAGATCTATACTAGACGGTCTCAGTGGGGGGTGGAAGAGGTCACTGAAGGAGGGTTAGGGGATGAACAGACTGAAGAAAAATTATGCTAAAGTGTATAACATAAGAGTTATGCATTTATATAAAACTGTGAAAAGGCACTGACATGGGGGCGCTTGGGGGGCTCAGTCAGTTGAGCATCCAACTCTTGGTTTCAGCTCAGGTCATGATCTCAGGGTCGTGAGATCGAACCCCGCATCAGACTCTGTGCTCAGCGTGGGGGGGAGGGGTCTGCTTAAGATTCTCTCTCTTCCCTTTGCCTTTCCCCGCACCCCATTCATGCTCTAATAGATAAATGAAATACAAATAGTAAGAAAATGAAAATAAAAAAGGCACTGACATTTGTATACAGAGGAAGCGCACATACACACTCCCCTCCCTCCTTTATCGCCCTTGACCTCGTGCTCACTTCCATTCCCAGCTTCCTCCGCTCTTCCTCTCACTTCACGTAATTCAGGCAAGAAAAACAAACACATTCCAAATAAGAAGCTAAACACCTTATTTTTTTGGCACCCTTAACTCTCCAGAACACAGCCCACCACTACAAAGCAAAACAGATCTGATAGCCAAAACGGATTATATATTCTTCACTCCAAGCAAAGTGCTTTGAGCTAATTATTCTTATTTTACACAATTTAAATAAGCTTATTAAGCTCATTGTGGCAGACGTGCCTCAAGGTGACCCTGAGGATCTACATCGTTGTATAATCCCCCCCATCCCTGCGTGCTGGTGGGGCCTGTGGCTTGCTTCCAACCGACAGAACATTGCAAAGGTGATCGGACACCCGACGATTGTGTTTCCTTCTGGAAGACTCTGCCCTCGCAGGCTGAAGACCGAGCCTCCGCTGCTGGCCTTGAAGAAGTAATCTGCCGTGCGGAGGTCTGTGGGCAGCCGCTAGGAGCTGATGGTGGCCCACAGGGCCCGAGTGCCGTCCCGGCCCCCAGCCAGAAGAGCGCGTACGTCCTCGGTCGGACAACCACAAGGAAACGAACTCTGCCAACCATCTGAGTGAGTGTGGAGGAGATGTTTCCCTGATCAAGCTTCCCATTGAGCACACAGCCCAGATGATACTTGGATCACAGCCTCATCAGACCCAGAGCAGAGGGCACAGCTCGGCCATGCGGGGTGTCCCTGGCCCGCAAAAATGGTGAGATAGTCCATGTGTGCTGCTTTGGCCTCCAAGTCTGTTGCAGTGTGTAATATGCAGCAAGAGAAAATGAATACACTCATCAAATTAAGAAATAAAAGGTCGAGTTGAGAAGAACATACCAAGAACTGTAAGACGTGACCACTAGGATAAAGAATAGCAGATACGAACCAGCTAAGAAGTGTCTGGGGCAGAGGACCCTGCAGGCACCCCGTCCCAGCAGGGAACAGATATCTGAGACCCCGAGGGACCAGGAAGGAGGTGAGGACCAGGACATTCGAACTCCCCACTGCCCTCGAGACAACCTAGCGGATGGGTGCTTTCACGCAACGGAAGGGGCCGGTCCAAATCCTCTTATCCTCAATCAGTGAAACCTTCCCAGGGAGACTTCACTTTGCTGCACACAAGGGCTCTCGGGGCCAGCGCTGCCATGGGCAGACCCTCCAAGCGAGGGATCACTTCCCCTTCACAGAGGAGAGAACAGGTTCAGAGGTCACACAGCCAGCAGGTCGCGAACACCCAGCTGTGTCTCCTCTAACTCCATAGCCCACACTCTTTTTTTTTTAAAGATTTTATTTATTTATTTGAGAGAGAGAGCATGAGAGACAGAGAGCACGAGAGGGAAGAGGGCAGAGGGAGAAGCAGACCCCCTGCTGAGCAAGGAGCCCGATGTGGGACTCGATCCCGGGACTCCAGGATCATGACCTGAGCCGAAGGCAGTCGCTTAACCAACTGAGCCACCCAGGCGCCCCCCACACTCTTTTAACACACTATTGCGGCTTCCCTGGGCCTCAGTCTTCCCCATCCATAAAATGGGGAGAAGCATCTCCCAGGGAGTAAATGAGTTAATGTATGCAGAACATTCAGAAGAGTGCCCTGCAGGATGGGGGATGTGCTGACTCTCCCATTGTTCTATATTGTTCTATACTGCTGTCAAAAAACTGCAGACCGAGAGGCACCTGCGTGGTGGAGTTGGTTGAGCATCTGATTCTTGATTTCAGCTTAGGTCATGACCTCAGGGTCATGAGATCAAGCCCCACACTGGGCTCCACACTCAGCAGGGAGTTTGAGATTCTCTCTCTCCCTCTGCCCCTTCTACCTCTCTCTCTCTCTAATAAATAAAAAAACCTTTTAAAAAATGCAGACAAAAAGGACAAAAGTTCAGTTTCTGAACAGTAACAACTCCTGGGGAAATGGGCATTTACAACTCGTTCTTCCAAACATATGGCACTTTTTCTTCATCCACAGGGGTCAAGATAACCAACTTTCTAAGGTTCCTATGAGGCATGGAAGTAAGGCGCCATCTTCCCATATCAGAGACAACAGGGCCTGACACGGTTGAACATTTGGCCCATCCGCACAGTTAGAGGCAGGCAGGCTGACTGGAAGAGAGACCCCCGTTTAGACCTAGAGGGGGACCCAGGCCCACCTCAGAAACCCCAAGCTCCAGCCAATGGGCCAGGAAATCTCCTTGGACCAGCCCAGGCCAAGAGCTTTGTCATTGCAAAATTCCAGGCCAGCGGGGCCCGAGAGACGCATCCCCCAGAAAACAGAGTTACTCTTAGAATGGAGGTGAACCCTTGCTGCCGAAGAGCCCAGGAGATGACAGACATCTCCAGCAGACGGCCGTGCGGTCCTGGGTCCCCTCAAGCTCACGAGAGAGCGAGAGCTCATCTCTAGAACATGCCCAAGGGCCAGGGGGTGCCGGGGCTGCAGAGAACCAATGGGCAGACAAACAGGACTCCTTTTCCTCAATTCCAAGCCGACTGAGTCCAGGACACAGCATGAAGTCATGAAGGTTTTAAATAATGCACTCCACCTTCACAGAAGAGCCCCCAGGCCTAACCGGGCACCGGGATCCAGCCAGGACCCCAGAGAGCATGAAAGCAGGTGCCTCACCCTCCGCTCCAGGCGCCCCCATGCCCCAAACATGGACCCAGTGCCGAAGACTGGCATCAGTAAAGTGCCTACAACACACTTCCCCCTGGAGAAACAGATATACAGCAGGAGCAGCAAGGATGTTCACAACACAATTATAAAGAAGGAAAAGAAACAGGGCCATTCGTCCAAAGAAGAGAAGATTGGTTAAGTTACGGAGCTTCCAGATAACAGAATTCCGGGCAGCTAGTATCGATGCTTCGATGCTTCGTGAGCGTTCCTTCACATACAAAGGTATTAAACATTTTAGGTTACAATGTGAGCTTCACTGTTACATGTTTAATCATCCCTTTCGTGTCAAATGAAATACGGAGGAGAAGGTGCAGAAGGTCATATAGATCAAGGCGGTCACCGTGGCTATCTGGGTAAGATTAAAGGGATTTTTCTCCTTTTGCTTATCTGCATTTCCTCATTTTCCCTACCACGAACAGATATTGCTTTGTACAGTTTAACAACAACAACAAAAAGACGAAATCAGTACTTTAGCTTCTAAAACCAGGGCACAGTTTCACCCACATTTTCTCTTGTAATCCTCAAACCAGAAACAGATGCAGCAGCTCCAGCCCCGCCTAAGTGCCGCATCCGACCTGAACCGTGGATGCCATCCACGGCGCCATCCACGGCACCATCCACAGCCGTTTCAGGCTCTTTCCTCCCATCTGTTCTGAAACGCTTCTCCTCTGGTGGTGGTGCCAACCGGGGTCTCTGGGGGCCCAGGGGCGTGTTCGGAGGCACAGAAGGCACCTGGCCCTGGAGTTGTACACCAAAGGTGTGTGTGTTCATTATGTACATTTTTCTGGGGAAGAATCTGGAAAACTTTATATTCTTAAAGATGGCTGTGACTCCTAAGAGGTACGACCCACTGTCCCGGGCCCTCCAGAACAGCCCTCTGCTCACCTCCTCTTTGTTCCAGCTAGCTCCTTCACTGATTCCCGTTTTCCAGATCCTCCTCCTCCTTCTACCTGGGCTTCCTGTGACCCGTCCTCTGTCCTAACAGTCCCACCTGCCAGAGATGTGCCCTGCAAGACTGCTGTCCCTTATCTTGGAGTCTCTGACAAATCAAAGCAAGCTATGTGTCTTTGTAGGGGGGGAAATGTACATGGTGAGTTTTCTTATGGATCTGGGTGGTTTGCACCCTCCTGAAGCCCACCCATCAGCGGCCCCTGTAATAGGTTGAATAGTGTCCTCTAAAAACGTATGTCCACCCAGAACCTCAGAATATGACCCGATTTGGAAATAGGGTCTTTGTAGATGTCATTAGTTAAGGATCTCAAGATGAAATCATCCTGGATTTCGGTTAGGGCCTAAATCTAATGACTTCTGAGTTCCTGGTGTCCTAAGAGGAGAAGACAGAGCCTCACAGGAAGGAGGACAGAGGCAGAGAGAGGAGGGACGTGGCCACAAGCCAAGGAGCATCAGGAGGTGGCCAGGAACAATCCCCCCAGAGAGCCTTTGGCGGGAGCACAGTCCTGCCCACACCTTGATTTCAGTACCGTGATACGTATTTCAGACTTCTGGGCTGTAGAATTATGAGAGGATACACTTCTGTTGTTGGAAGCCACCACATTTGTGGTCATTAGCTACAGCACCCCTGGGAAACGGACACAGCCCCCAATCCCAGAGAGACTGGAGGTGCCAGGTTAGAAGCTCTTTGGTACGAGCAATGGTCCCCAGGTCTGCTGTGCTCCCCGGATGTCCTCCACCCTTCATCCTCAGGGCGCCCCCACCCCAGCTCTCCTCCATCACTCCAGATTCAAGACTGGTTCCATCAAGCCAGGCTCGACAACCAGCCCTCTCCGCCATATCTCACACCCTCCCCTCACCTCCCACGTCCTATTAATAAAACAAAGTAAAAATTAAATTACTTCTAACACACCCCCGGTCTGTTTTCAAGAGGGTTGGATGGTTTGAAATTCTAATTTGCTTTCCAAGGTCTTAAAATAATTTCACAAGAGCCCCGGCGAAGTCACCCCCACCCCCGCCTGCATCACACAGCAGGATTAGACAGCAGGAGTTCAGGCTACGGCATCAGAATGAGAAGGAAGGAAGGACAGTGCCCGGACAACAGGAGAAGGGGCCGCTTCCGGCCCCTGTGCAGACTGTAGCTGCCATCTCAAGGGAGACCCCAGCCCTCTCTGGACCTCTGTTCTGCTGTCCACAATATTCCATGGGAGGCATTCCGAGGTAGGTCTGGCCAGACTAATGCCACTTCTTGGCCACAACCAGTCTCGAAACCAGAGATTCTAATCCTTTTTGATTCATGGACTGTGACAGAGTCCCTGGTGCTCACCCAGATTCAGGCCCCCTCCCCGGCACATGGACGACTCACTTCCCGGCCTCAGGTGGGGCCATGAGACCAGTTCTGGCCTGTGAAGGTGAGCAGGTAAAGGTGAGTGGAAGAGATCACTTCCAGGGAAAGGAGTCTAAAAGGCATGGGGCTGGGGCGCCTGGGTGGCTCAGTCGGTTAAGCATCCAACTCTTGGTTTCAGCTCAGATCATGATCTTAGGGTCCTGACAGCGAGTCCCACATCGGGCTCTGTGCTCAGCGGGGAGTCGGCTTGAGATTCTTTCTCTCCCTCTGCTTTTCCCCACCCCTCTCAAATAAATAAATAAAATCTTTTAAAAAATTAAAAAAAAAAACACACATGGGGCCATCTCCCTGGGCCGCCCCTCTAGCGGTGACCATGGATGCCCCATGGAGAGATAGGGGAGCCACAGATCCACCCTGGAGCTCGGAGTTACAGTGTGGAACGGAGCCATCCTGGAGAGTCCTTCAACTCATCTCAGACGCTGCATGGGCAAGAGCTAGACTTGCTTGTTTTAAGCCACTGATATTTCAAGACATACTCATTAATGCAGCACAGCCTGGCCCAGCCTGACTAACACAAGTACAATTTCCTTTTAAGGATTTGATGATGAGAAATCAGGGCAGAAACTAAAATGGACGTTCCAGAATTCACAACCTGACAGCAGTCAAACCCAGAAAGCATGGCAAAGAATTTAATGGATAAGGCAGGTGCGATGCAAGCAGGAGGGGTGGTCTTGGATTACCTCTAACTTCAGCCATGTGCAGGGCACAGGGCAGAGGTCAAAGACAGCTTTCCACAGAGATCCACCCAGGCTGACGTTGAATGAGGAGAGAGGGACAGAGGAAGGAAAGGGATCCACAAGAGGGGTCAGCAGGTGCAAATGTCCCGAGGGGAAATCCAACAGGAAGCTGTGAACCATTCAGTGTGGCTGGAATCTCAGGGCGTGTTGGGGCTGGAGCAGCAGGGAAGGGAGCACCAGGGATGGGGAGTGACTGGAGGCTCTTCTGTGAGGCTATCCCACCTCCAAGCAAAACCAGCCCTGGGGAGAGGTGGGCCTACGGATGGGGCCAGAAACATGCCCAGCTTCTCCTGACCCTGAAGAGGCTGGTGTCAACAGTCCCTCTACCATCACTTCTTCTACGGCGGGCCATGCGCCACCTCACACACGAGCAGGAGCACGCAGTCAGTGTCTGGGAGGGGGGCCCCAGGATGCCCCACCACTGCTAGCCTTCAACCCTCAGATACTCCCTGCCTGAGGCTCATCAGACACAGGGTGGTGCCCAGGACAGCCCATTTCCACAGTTAGAGCAGAAAAGGCCCTCAGATCTCTGGTCACCCCCCTTCCTTGTACCGAAAAGATGGGCAGAAGAGTGGGGAAGCAACTTGCCTAAAGGCACACAGCAAATCCACGGCACAGCTTTGGGACCAGAATGCAGACCGGGCCCCAAGCATGCACGCTTTCTTTTACTCCTCTGCTTCATAAGATCCCAGGGCCCTTGAGATTCCCGTTTCACCAGAAACTGGCCCTTCCCTGAATCAGCGGTCTCACCCAGCAATAAACCTTCAGCCAACCAGGTGTCACTTCTACTTTTCATGTAGGAAGGAAGGGAAAGGACCCAGGATCTCAGTGGGAACAGCTGTGCCTGGTGCTTTTCATGGGTTCTGGTGAGCCCCCAGGCCTGTGTCCCTCCCCCCAGCCCCCCCAGGAGCCTGAAAGACATCCTAGCGTACAGACCAAAAATGCTGTGGCCTTGCAGCCCCTCTGCCCAATGAGACTCCATCGAAGAAAGAACAAGCCCTTCGCAGCACAGCTAGAAGAATCTCAAGGCTCGGTGCCTGGATAAACCCTCCCTGCTCATCCCAACCTCCCAGAGCTGCCTCAGCCAACCTTGGCATAAGGGGCACACCCTGAGTTGTTGTTGGTGAGGCACATGCCCTTGGATAAGCACATGTCTCAAGACAGAGCAATTCCTAACTCTTCCCCAAACCAGCTGGACCAACTTGTCTCCCACTCAGCCCTCCAGGCCACCACCGGGCACCATATCCGCTCTGCCAACTTCCAGAGCACACGGCATCTGGTGAGCGAGGAAAAAGTAAGAGGCCAGTTTCCCTGGCCTCAGATGGAAGGTTCTAGCACATACACCACCCCTCTGCTCCCTCACCGTCATGGCAGACATCACTAATCCATCATCAGATTCTTTCCCACCAAGTCCAAGTGCAGCCTGGGATCTCTCTGCAGCCGGTTAGCAGTGGTCATCTATCAGAGCCGGTGCGCAGGGTGAAAATACCTTCCCACACCTGTTAGCACCGGCCAAGGATCTCAGACACGGGGCTGCCTTCCACCTCTGGGCACGCATTTATCTGGTGGCATGAGTGAAAGAATCAGGACACACCGAGGAGCGGGAATGACACATGCCGAGGGCCCTGGGGTAAAGGATTTCAGGAGGCACTCTACCGAGCAAGGGATGCTGGACACGCAGAAGTCACTGGTGGAGAAGGTGGGCTTATGCTGTAAACAACCGGTCAGCACTCTGGAGAGGCTAAGAGGTTCCTCAAGAACCAGGACATGGTATCTTAGATTTCCTGAAGATTCTGACCCAGCGGAACATGCACATGATTTGCATTTTTTAGGAGCTGGACTTCTTCTGCCATGCTGAGTTCCTGGCTTGGGAACAGAAAGCAAAGAAAAGGGACAAATAGGTCCCTCTGGAAGCAAAAGCTAAAAAGTGAGGCCACCCTAGGGATTGGTGCTAGAGCCAGTCTTACTTAAAACCCTTACAAGTGAGCTGAGTGGAACAGTGTGCGTGAAATTGCCAAGCTTACAGACGGTACTGGCTGCCAGGGAGGGAATGTGAGGCCGTCAGGGACACGTGGCAGGGAGAAGGGGAGAGAGGAGCGTGGAAGGGAAGCCAAGCCTGCTCCGGAGAGTCGGGCTCTGGGAGAACGCAGCTGCCCAAGCCCCCAGGGGACTGCAGGGGCCCCCTTCCCACCTCCTGGAGCACAAGTCCTGGCTGCCTCCTCCAGGCACCGAGCAATCGGACTCATCAACCCAGAGGATCCCTGCTATTTTCTAGGTCGGAGGCAGTGCCTCTTAGAGAGGACAGCTCTCACCAGAACCCAGTGGAAGGGGCAGGATGGAGGTCCCCTCCCGCCCCCATCCTGGTGCTGCCCTCACCACGAGCTTCTGTCCACAGCTCTAAAGCTTGCTATGGCTCCCTGTGGCCCTCAGGGGCAGGTCTCAAATCTTGGTTGAGGAGAAGAGGCTAAGGGATGCCAATCCTGTCCTGTCATTTACAGGCTGTGTGACCGGGGCCAGTGACCCCACCTCTGTGCCTGGGCATCTCCATAGCGCAGACAATGCGACCTGCTCCCAGAGCTGCAGATGAGAGATGGCATGTGACCAGCACTGTTGTGTTATCAGTCTCCCAAAGACCTTCAGTGTGTTTTCTGCTAAGCCTCCTCTCTAGCATGCCCCCCTCAGCCCTCAGAGGTTAATGGCAGTCATACAGAACCTTCTGCAGTCTCTCGGGCATGCTGCACTTATATCTACATGCCCTTCTGCTTGCAGTGCCCTGCCCTCCACCCCACCTTAGACTCCCATGTAACTGCTCCTCTTTCAGTCCTCTCATTGAGTGACACCTCCTCGAGGAAGCCCTCCCTGACTCTCCCAGGAAGACCAAGCACTTCCCTATACCACCCTGGAAATCTGCTCTCCTAGCTCTAAGACCTTCCCTCTGCACACCATGCTGGGCTCATGAGCCCTGGTCTGTCCACCCCACCAGACTGAGAGCACTTGGGGCAGGTGAGTGTTGGGAGGGAAAGAAAAAGAGAGAGGAAGGGAGAAGCCTCAAGGAGTTCCAAAAGATAAGTTCTCAAACATAAAGAGGGACATGGAATTGAGGCAAGCCAGAACGGAGATGTACCTTTGGTGCTGAATCAGGATGAGGACCGAACTGGCCCATCAGATTTAGCTCTCGCTGGTGTGAGAGATCCTGGCAGGAAACAGCACATACCCCGGGTCCAGGCCTGCAAAGATTTCCTTTTGGGTGTCACTTCTGGGTCCACCTGAGCTTTTAATGCTGATGGCACAGCCCTGGCTGACTGGACCTCCTGGCCTCTGGCACCTGTCTGTGAGTTCCCTCTAGAACTTTCTGCCCTCCCAGTGCAGGACTTATAATGAACTCAGTCACTCCCATCCTCAGAGTCAACCCTCTTTCCTCCACTGCCAGGCAGAGCTAAGTCACGCTTCAGAAGCCAATCCATAGGGTGGGCAGGGCCAAAACCCCCATTCCTGCCCCGTCTACCTGACCCCTTGGATCCCAGACTTCCTGCCCGATGTCAGTCCCAGGTCTCTAGTTTCCTGGGAGTTCTTCGCCAACCCCTGCCCTATCTGGCCTCAGTGTGCCCCCCTATATTTTGAGATTCAGACTTATTTCTGCTCTCATCTGACAAGTCCTCTCTGAGGAGCCAGCAGGGAAGCCCTTCCAGACTTTCGTGGGGGAGCATTTCCCAGGAACCTCTAGGCCTCTTGCCTCAGCCCCAGGCTTCAGGGCCAGGCCCCCTGCACATGAACAGGTAAATGAAGAGGGCTACAGGCCATGTCAGAGGGGGAGGCAGAGCCCCACCTGGTGGATGCATCCCAGTAGGTGAGAGGAGACACCTGCCGCCAGATATGGGATACTGGCACCAAGACTCCAAAGAAGGTGCTCCTCAGCCTCCTTCCAGCAGCCTCCATCCGGCCTACAGTCTGGTGCCCTCAGCTGAGGTCAGAGCAGGGTGGCCCTGCCCTTACCCTCTATCCCTCTTGCTCACTGTACTCCTGGATCTCTAGCTCCCTTCTGTTCCTCAAACACTCCAGGCATGGACCTACCTTAGGGCCTTTGCACTTGCTGTTCCTGCTGCTGGAACACCCTTCCCCCAGACAGCTGCACAGCTTGCTCCTTTACCACTTTAGAGTTTCTACTCAGATGGCACTTTTCCGTGGGCCTTCCTCGGCCCCTGGGGAGTTAAAATTGCAAACTTCCCTAAATATTCTCCAGTATCCCTTTCCCCATTCCCTGCTTTATTTTTCCCCACTACACTTAGCACCATCTATCTACCGTAAGCTCCATGCAGGCAGGGGTGTTGGTCTGATATTTATTGAGCACCTACTGTGTGCTAGGCACTGAGGACACAGCAGTGGACAAGGCAGCCCACACCCCTATCCTCAGCTCTGCTGTTTGAGCCAGCGATCAGCCAAGATGCCCAGCGTGACTTAAAGCATGCTCTTTGGACTGCCCTTGTCTATGAGAGGGAGTGAAGCAACGCCTCTTGGGTCATGGTGAGAACAAGAAGTCCATGACAATGACACATAAACACAATCCCACTGCTCTCTCTAAATGACCCTGCGGAGGCAGCAACATGTCCCCCACTTTATAAAGCAGAAAACAGAAACTCAGACACCCTGTCCACCTCACAATAACCAGCATCTGTTCAGCACAGGCCAGGCGCTGTCCTACACACTTTGCAGGGATCGCCTCCCTTAATCTCTCACTAACCCTATGAGAGAGATCCTCTTATTATCCGCATTTTACAGACGGGGAAGCTCGAGCACAGAGAGGTCAAGCCTGGTGCCAAAGTCACACAGCCGATAGGAGAGCAGAAATCTGAGCCCTTGTGGTCCCATTGCTTCTCTACCAGGTGAGACTGCCCCCCACATTATGTAAGGTAGGGCAGAGCAGGGCACTCCAGAAACGCTCATTCCAGATGGGAAACTCCTGGACTCTAAAACACAATAAATGCCTATGTGGAGGCGGAGCCTGGTCACCACCGCACCCCGATTTGGCCATTTCTGACACAGCCTGCATTGAACCCTTGCTCTGAGCGAAGAAAACGCTTCCTGGGCCTTCTCACTTCACTGACATAACTCAGATCCTCTCATTTCACTCAGGAGGGCCCAGAGAGGTGAGGCAGCTTGCCAAAGCTCACACAGCAAGGCATGGTGAGCGGTGAACACCTGACTCCCAGCCCAGCACTTTGCTGGTGGCCAGGAACTGCCTGAACAAAGAAATTCTCCACTTCTCCTAAACACATAAAACAAGTCCCTAACCCTTGTTATTAAATAATATTCCAGCAAAGCAAGCAAGCTCCCTGCCTCCCCAAGGGACTTTGGGGATTACGTCTCCAGTGTCCGACGCAGCAAGGACAATAACCAATTGACTCTTATTAAAACTCCAATAATGTTGGTGTGATTGCGGCTTTGATAAGAGTCCTGCTGTGAGCGGGGGTCAACCACATTAGGAAATGTAATTAGACTAATAAATTCCAGGCAATCCTTTTTCTTCTCTCTCTCTCTCTCTCTCTATTTGCTCCAAGGAGGAGCCACTCACAAGACCTCATTACTCACAGGGAGGCCCCACCATGGACTCTACCTGCAAAGGAAAGCAGATTCTTAGACCCCACCTGGGTGTGACCACAGAAAGACCCCTGGGCTCCCAGAGCGCCAGAGCATTCGGGACTTATGGCCCAAACAACAGAAAGCTCAGGGAGCTGCAGATGCATGGGTGGCATGGGGGTTTCCTATAGAACCCAAGGTGGTGCCTTGAGATTCCAAAAGACCAGCTTCGGGGGGTCAGCGAGGGGACAGACTTGAGAGAAGGAGCCGCTTCACCCAAGTCCCAGAGGCTGTCCTAGCCCCAAACTGCAGGATACAAGCAAGTCTTCCAAGGGGAAGCGAACCTTACAAGGAAGTTCCCCCTGTTTAGAAAAGACCCCGCCACTCCTCCTAACTCCTGACCTTCCAACGTAGAGTCAATTCTGCTGTCACACTTGTTTTGAAACTGCAAACGTGCTCTGCTGCGATCCATAGATTAGGGAACAATGTGAGTATTGCACAAATGTCACATGGCTTACACATCATTTCTTCCACAACAAACAACGGGCAAACAGAAAACCACACCAGCTGAGCTGCACAGCTGAACAAAACACACACACCTCGCCAGACAACGGCCCCGCCCAAGTGCACCTGCCACTACAATGGTCCACTCCATTTCCCACGACTTTTCCTCCTGCCGCTTCACCAGCAACCTGACGCCCCCTCTCTATCCCCCCCAAGCCTATTTTATATTTTTTTCTCTCCGTCCACCAGGCTTTTGCTCTCTTTACTCTCCTCTCCCTCTTGTACACACGACGGCAGGCGTGGGAACTGGGTGGGCAGCCGGCAGGGAGAGTAGGCATAACTCCCACGTGCAAACGTCAGGTCTTTTTCAAGATGAAGCGCGACATTTATTTAGTAGGTGTGTATTTCTTAACCTTAAACACGGATAAACTCGGCCACCTTTCATTAGATTCCTACTCCTTCCTGTGTGTCACTGATAGGCCTGAGTCTTGTGCCTAACTCCATTTTCCCCTAAACCCTGTGGGATTGTACCGTGCAATTTTGCATTACACAGTGATTCGGAGGCACACATCTGTCTGTCGGGTTACAGCAGAAGGGGCTTTTCGCACGCACAAACCACACTATGAGACAAGGGCGGTGGAGGATCACGTGCCCATTGCACAGAAGCGGACGTAAAGTCCAGGGTGAGTCCAGACTCACCAATCTCCTAAGTAGCTCATGCTGGCCCCCTGGCCTCGGATTTTTATGTTTATTGCACATCTATTCTGTGTCTGATGCTATGCTGTGCACTTTATAGCCAAGCTCGAGGCAAGAAGACAGAGTGAGAACAAACTTCAGAGTTAGAGTTCCTGAGTTAAAATCCCAGCTCTACAGTTTAGCTTTGTGACCTCAAGCAAGTTATGCAACCTCTCTGTGCCTCGTTTTCTTGTCTGTGAAATGGGAATAGTTCATAGAGAGGTCGTAAGGATTATAAAATTTAAAAATGCAAGAGGACATTTACTGTTTTACACTGTGACCTGAAACAAGGTCTGGGGCAGAGGAACCACCCTAAAAATGTTGGCTACTCTCATTATCAGGGCTTACCCTACAGACTGAAGATTCCAGTGCTAGCTGAAAGGTGACAGGGGACGGGGGTGTTGGGTTGGGGGGTGAGGCTCTTGCAGTTAGACCCAGTTGCAAATCTTGACTCTCCAACTTCCTCCTTTGTGGCCCCAGACAGGTGACCTGGGCTCTCAGCCTCAGTCTGCTCATCCATAAAGTGGGGTAACAGTTGCATGCCCCTCGCAAGGTGGCCGTGAGGATTCATGGGATTCCCTGTGCCAGTCATTCGTGCAGAAGGCCCAGCACACTAAGCCCGGACAAGGCAGGAGGTATGACCCCGGGCTGCCTCTGCCTGTGGGCGTGGGTCTGACTCATCTGAACACACCCGTTCTCCCAGTTAGTTTCCCCAGAAATGTCCCTCCCCCAGGCCCTAGAGCGCAGTAGCCCCACAGGGGCAGGAAGAAAATCTACTCTGGCTTCCTGGGCCTTCTGAAGGTCATCCTCAGGACCACTGACTCCTTGCCCAGGTGGATGTCTCTGTATCTCGTTGGAGAAGGTCCCTGACCCTTGGGTAGCCCAGATTCTGCCACCTAACGTCCATCCCTCCCCGAAGATGCTGGCACCACGGGTTTGGGGGAAGGCTTCCCTACAGCAAACTGCTGGTGGACAGGCCATGTCCCAGAGGACAGAATCCTCCCTGACCCTCCCAGGCCATACCCTAGCCCTGGGACAGGGGGCCGGGACTATGGTGGACATGAATGAACACTGTTTGAAAACCTACTGTCCGCCAGGTACCACGCTAGGCATTTTATATACAGTAACAACTACTCTGTCAGGGAGATCCTCTGCTTCCACTTTACAGATGGGGAAACTGAGGCTCAGAGTGGTTAAATAACCTTTCTACCCTGGAGCACAAAGGTAGGAAGCAGCAGAGCTGGGATGGGACAAGATCCAGGACCAAAGTCCATGTATTTCAACCAAGCATGCCTGCCCACCTAGCCAGAGGGTCTATCCAGGTGTCCTGCTCATCTTCTATCCCCCAGCTCACCCACCGGTTCAATGGGGGCAATGCTGGCCCCATGCACATCACTGGATTATTCAACAAGCAAGGAAGAGGGCAAGGGGCTTTGAGTATTAGGAAAAGGGACCATAGGAAAATAGGATGCCCCCCCCACACACATACACACACCGTGTCCCCAGTGACCAGAGCCGCAGGAACCCAGCTCAGACCCCAGCAGCGTCTGTTCATCCAGCGAGCCAGCCTCCCCCAGCAGTGTGTCAGGGGCATCTGGCCTCTGCCTGAGCACTTTCAGTGACAGGAGCTCACGATGCCCAAGGCAGTCTGTTCCAACGAGCTGCTAGAGGCCTCAGAGCCAAAAATCCACCTCCCCGTCAATTCTGCCCACAAATACTGAAGGATACCCCCGCTGGGATAACATCTTCTCTTCCTGAGCGTGATTATTATGCACGCTCTCTCCCCCGGCCCAAATCATCTCTTTCTGGGCCAAATATTTTACTGCCTCCAACCCACCCTTCCGGGATGAAAAGAATAATGGCCGAAGACAGAGGCAGTATCAGTGACTAACGCTTAACTAACACATAATCAGCGTTATCCTACATCAGGAGTCAGCAAACCATGGCCCGTGGGCCAAATCCAGCTCACTGCTGGCTTTTATACGGCCTCCGAGCCAAGAGTGGCTTTGGCACTTTTAAAGGGTTGAGAAAAAAAAAAAGAATCAGAAAAAGAAGGCTCTTGGGTGACACATGAAAAGTATATGAAATTCAGATTCTATTATCTATAAATAAAGTTTTATTGGCACATGGCCATGTCCGTCATTTACATATTGTCTATGGCTGCTTTCAGGTCCCTACAGCAGACTTGATGAGTCTGGCAAACGAGATGGCCCACAAAGCCTAAAATGTTTCCTAGCTGGTCCTTTACAGAAAAAGCGTGCCCCAAAAGTTTGCTGGCTTATATTCTATACGTTTTACATGTACCATTTCAATCTTACAATAGCCTATGAGGACGTTAGTACTATAGTCTTCATTTTATAGACAAGGATGCAAAAGCTCAGAGATGTTACGTAAATTGCCCATGTCCCACAGCCTCACGTGGTAGAGCCAGGATTTGAACTCAGGCAGCTGGACTCCAGTGTCTGTGCCTTACCCACTCCCCCGGTCTTCCTGGTGGCTGCCTGGGGCTGAGAGCACACACCCCAGTCCCAGGGCAGCCATCCCTCTTCCCCGTCTATGGGCCCTCTTGGCTTCACTGTGCATGGTGGGAATGACCAGAGAAACTGCTCGGCCCATTAGCCACTATGACCCCCGTACCCTCTTCTAACCCTGTTGGCTCTTTTAGGGTCTTTCCCAAGCCCAACCTAAAAAGGACCAGTGAACCCTCTGCTCTCTGGATACTACAGAACTGATCCACAAGCACCCTCCAAACTGGGAACAGTAGCAGATGTGATATAAAATCAATAGCTCTAGCCAGAGGTCTCTAAAAATTCACGAGAGCCAATAAATCTAGCTCTTAGGCTGCCCACTGGCTTCCAATAAACCTGTCCTGCCCATAATCTTGCAAAGGTAGAAAGGAGAAGTCCCTGGGTCTGGGTCGGGTTAGAGAAATCTCAAGGCCACCCGCCCTGCTTTTCTCTCTCCAAATCTACAAGGGGAGAAGGTAGCATGCTCTGTTGCCATGGAAACTAGGCTAGGCTGTGTCTGCACCAGGAAGGATTAAAGACAGACATAAGAGGCAGAGTAGTCCAGAGGGACAGGGACAGGCTTGGGGATTCCTAATCTGTGATTAAAGTTTCTCAAAGAGGTTTCTACCCCATCATTATTTCTGAGTTCAGATGCACATTATAAACCTCAGGCTCATCAATAAATACAAATCAATAGATCTAGAAGGCAAATATTTGATTTTTATTTATATGCATATGAAACGTAGCTGTATCTCATCCAGCTGGAAGAAACCCAAATGATCCATTTCCATTGCCAGCTGGTGATCCACTGGCCGATTTCAGCCCAGGAAGCTGCTTTCATTGGCCTGCATAATTTTTTTTCCAAAAATTTCTAAATGAATCGCTAACATTTAAATTTTGAAATAAAATTTAAGAGCACAACTCAGGTTTCTGGCTTTCCTTAAGATAATTCAAAGGTCTGGCAATAGCAGCCCTATATAGTGACAAGAGGTTAGCCCTAAGCAGGAATTGCCCCTACAGGCAGGGCAGGTGCCCGCAGGGCCCCTGCACCCCCAGCATCCTCTTCCCTTGCCCATTTCACACCTTTGTCTTTCCTGGCAGGCAGAGGGCCCCTGCAGGCATTTGCATTCATGATACCCCACCTTGAGTACCACCACTCCCATTGTACTAGAAGAAACACTGAGGCCTATGGAGAAGAAACATCTTGCCTAAAAATGCAACAGGGAATTCATGACAGGGCTGGCCTCTCACTGTCCAGGGTAGGACTCAGCTCAGACATGTCTGGAAGGAAAGTCTAGAGGTGGGGTTAATATCTGTCAGCTACAAACGTGTCTAAGGTGAAAATTGGATTTTTCTGCTGACTCCAGTTCTGCTAGCTTTGTTCTAGCACTTTGGAGGGGGGAGAGGGGGGAGAGACTCCTCGGACCCACTGCAACCCCGCTGCACTGGCCACACGTGCCTGTCCACAGACTTGCTCCACGGTGCCTAAGAATACGGAGGAAGAAAATAAGTGGGCAGAAGCCCAGAGCAGCTCAGCAGGCTGCCCGGCTTCACGGCCGATGATTCTGTAACCCGGACGAGGCGAGAACGTTAGCCAGGCCTGGGATCAAACCCCCTCTTGGCTACTTGCTGGCTGTGTGACCTTGGCCAAGTCACCTGACCTCTCTGAGCTCCTGTCTCTTTCTCTGTGTCGCAGGGGTAAGCAGCAGTACTATCGAGTCGGGTCGCTGTGCAGGGTAAATAAGACCACCACAAAGCACTTAATGGAGTGCAGGGACACAGTAGGTGCTCTGCCAAAGCATTCCTCCCACCCTGCTTCCACCCCAGCCAGACGCAGCCACCCTCCTAAATCTGAACTCCTCAGACAGCGGTTCAATTACATGTTCAGCCGGTAGCTCCGGCGGCGCTCCCCACTCCCTCCCAGTGACTCACCAGCGGCTCTCCACCTCAACGAAAGCCAGCAGGCTCGACCCTGCCTCCGTGACCTTGCCAAGCCTCACTCGGAGCACCCCTCCCCTCCGTCTCAAGACCGGGTCCCTCAAGGCCCAGCCAGACCCAGCGTGGCTACAACCTCCCCCAGACCCAGAAACCTCTGTCTACTCCGAACTCTGCTCCACCAATCACTCGGAGGAATCTGACCCTACTCTCTAACACTCTGTGTGGCACAGGCTTGGCCCTTGGCATCTCAAAGGCCAGGACAGCTCACACATCTTGGAGATCCTTGCTGGGGACAGAGGGCATTTGTAGCAGCCAAGCACCTGTCCCTCCTTCTTTGGACACCGGCATGCCCGAATGCCTTTCCAGGACCGACCTCCCCTCCAAAATGCATTCTTGGCAGGACACCGCCAAACCAGGACCGGTCACATGGCCCAAACCCCGTCCATGAGATGCCTTCTCTCCCAGGACCTGGAATTCCCAGTCCTGCAGAATCATTCCAAGCCAGCTGGGGACACCCATCCCCAGGGGATCTCGGAAGGCTCTTGGTTCCTGGTCTTTCCCAACCAGTCCTTCTGCCAAGCCTCCGACTCTGCAAGCTGCCTCCTGATCACCTCCTTTCCTGATGTTGGCCAGAGCCTACTCCCATGGTTTGCCCAAAAAAGAGCCCTATCTGAATCTCTAAACCTCACATCACATAGACACATGCACACTCAGCTCCCAGAACCGACCCCACAGACACCCAGTCTTGTTAGAGGGACTTGGGCACAGCCAGACACGCCACGACCCTCACGCTTTTCGGAAAAGGCCAAGCTGCCAACCACTTAAGTAAGACGGTTTAACACCTCCCGGTGTCAGCCCACGGAATCCAAGGGAGCTGAGAAGCCATGCAGGGGGTGGTGGCTCTTGTTTGAAGAGATAAATAAAGGTAACAACAAGATGGAACTGAGCAGATAACATATGAAGCAGGTATTTCTGCAGATGCCAAAAATAGATATTGAGCACCTAAGCAGGATAAACACAGCGTGCACAGATCTTCATTCAATATCCAAAGAGCAAAGGGCTTCCAAAGCACCCAGAGGCTAATGAACAAGGCAGCCCAGCGGGCTCCGCAGACTAGCGCCCAGGGGCCGTGGCACAGAAGCAGCCAAACTCACCCTCAGCACAAGTGCAGGGAAGGTCCTAGCTGCCAGGGAAGGACACGGAGAAGTCAGCCAGACAAGAAAGGGTCAAGAGGAGATATTTCTAAGAGACTCCTCAGAACCACCCTGGTCTAAGCAGCCGGTATCAACTCTGCCCTGGACCCCCAGCTTCCACGCTGTCCCTCTACCTCTACCTCACCTCCCATAGCCTGCCTTCAATGGTGGGAGCCAGATCATGTCATTCCCTCTGAGGGAAGAGAGGCTCAAATGCACCCCCCACCAGCATCTCTGCACTCAGCCTTCTGACCTTACCTCCTACCACCCTCCTCATAGGTCCTCAAGCATGCCACAGGGCCTTTGCACACACAGTTCCCTGTGCCTGGAATCTCTTCCCCACATTGTTCTTATGCTTCCCTCCAGTCTCTGCTTAGCCCACCCCTGACCACACTGGCTAGTCTCCCCCTCCCATCACTCCACATTCCCTTTCTATTCTTTTTCCTCCGTAGCTCTCCCACTCTGAAACTGTGTCGTTTGTCTGCTTGTGATTTGTCTCCCTCACCTGGAATGGAAACTCCGTGTGGGTGGGAAATTTGTTCTGTTCAGGACTGAACCCGTAACACCTAGAACAATGCTTGGCAATAACAGAGACCCATAAATAAGGCTGAATGAGTGAGTGAATAAGGAATGAACAAATGGACTAATGAGCTCCCTGAACAAGAAACACTACACATCCCGGAATGCCGACTTTCTGCCATTTGCATGGCGCGATGGTTAGAAGCTTGGTGCTGGAGACTGCCTGGGCTCCAATTCGGGCACTATCACCTCCCAGCTCCCTGCCCTCCGGTCGGCACTCCCTCTCTGGGCTTCAGGTCCCTCATCAGTACATTGGGGACCAGCAGCGTGGTGGGCTGCCAGGAGGTAAAAAGCATTCCCACTTACAAGGCAAGGAGGACAGTGCCTGCTGAAACCTCAGCCCAAGGTCATGATTTTTGCTTTCATTATCATTCTTCTGTAACAAACTTGAACCAGGTGGTAGAATCGTCAGGGGGTCTTCTTTAACGGGGCATCTGCACAGAAGGGATGGGGATGGCGAGAGAACACACACCATGGGCACGGGAGACGCGGGTTCCAGTCCGGCCTGCCGCTCCCACACAGCACAATGTCCCGGCTCATGCAACTTCTCTACCCGACCGGGTGATGCCCATGCACCGCCCTTGGCTCACGGGGCCGCTGCGAGGCTCCAGACTGGACCAGGAATGCGAACACAACCCCAGGGAGACAGGGAATCAACGCATCCCGCTCATGGATCATTACTGGCTCTGCACCAAGCCAGAGTTCAAAGGTGACACCTCCGACCCACGCCATGAAGCCCCAGCTCCCTTTGGAGATGTCAGCGCTGCCTCCGAACCCTCAATTACAAGGGCAGGGAGTGTTCCCGCTACTCACATTTCGGTCACAATATCATCCAAGAGCTGAGGGTTGTGCTGGGGAAATATAGTAATTACTCCGCAGGAGGGCTGGCTGCGTGAACTCCAGCTGATGTCAAGCCTGGGGTGAGCTTTAGCTCCCTGGGAGCTGCGGGGACCTCTGCCTCACCTCGGGGCCCCAGGGAACGACACCAATATCACTTCATGAACTCACAGCTTCTGTCAAGCCAGGCGGGCAGGCGAGCCTCGCGGCTGAGAACACGGGCCATCAGGTCGGTAAGAGCCAGACCTTACCTCGCCGGGCAGTGGGGACAGGACATTCACACATGCTGTGAAGGAAGCAGGGATGATGGCGTGTGTATACCTAGTCCCAGGCTCAGGGCAGACCCTCCAAAGAGGTGAAACCTGAGCTGGTGTGGGGAACCAGCCATGGAGAGGGACTGGTTCATAGCGTTCAAGCAGAGGTTGTGGTTTGAAAGCAAGGAGGGGCTGTCTTGCCTTATGAGGCTCACTCCTGCAAAAGTGAGAGCCACCCCCCATCCTAGTCACTGGGAGATCCCCAACTCCAGGGACCAAGACTGACCAGGATGGGAGGAAGCCACCTGCCACATCCCCGTCAGAGCCCCGGGCTCACTGCTCTTTGCCTGCTGCTTTTCATGTGGTGGGGGAAGCATCCGGCACCTCCAGTTGGCCCCCTCTCCCCACCGACTCTGGATCCCAACAGCACGCCCCTCCCACCTGCCCTCTGGCTAGAGCCCCCCAGTTGTTGCACAGCTGTCCACTGAGAGTTAGGAGTCCCCAATCCCTGAATCTGGGTCTCAGCCACGATCCCCTGAGGGAGTTTGTGACAAAGTACAGGGAGACCCAGATCCAACCCCGGGTGATGGGTTCTTTGATCTGAGCAAGGCCAGGATTTCATTCTGATGCTTGGGAACCATAGGCAAAACCCTCCTCCATCTATTACACTCAACCATGAGCTCACCGGGGACAGAAACCACCTCCCCAAGCCCTGTATCCCCAGGGCCTGGCACACAGTAGGTACTCAGGGGAAGGTACGTGCTTAGCAGAGTGGGTGGAGAAATATTTAACTAGATCAAAGCCCCCCCCCCCCGCCCCCAAGGTCACCAATGGTCCACTGTGCTCCCATCAAGCAAGACATAGGGGTGACCTGCTCTGAACCTGGACACCCGGGCTAAGTGGAAGAAAGGGGAGGGACCAGAGATCTGGGCACAGAAATGCCTGCTTCTGAGCCTCAGTTCCTCATCCTGAGAATGGGAGCACTGACTGCCTCTCCTATAAGGAGCAGAGAATTCAAGGCTCAGGGGATTGTGATCCTGATAGGTGAAGGCCCCTCAGAGGCCTCCCAGCCCAGCCCTTCCCACCTGAGAACGGTCCTCTCTGTCCACCTGAACAATGGGCATCGGCCCCCTGCTTGAATACTCCCAGCAATGGGATGCTCACCACCTTACTAGAAAACCCATCGCACCATGAAGCAGGCTGGCCCACTGCTGGAAGGTTCTCGCTTGGGAAGCCAGTCCTGTCCGCTGACCCCACAGAATAAGGCTGATCCTTGTGTCATCTGACCAAAGGGATGTCACAGAAATAATATCATGTCAGGTTGTTGTAAGGACTAAATAAAATAAGGCACACACAGGTGCTGTGCCCAGAGCCGGCAAACGTCAAGGGCTCGAGGCATTTTGCTGCATCAACCAGAAACCACAGGAGTGGAAGGCAAGAAGTAGGCAGGTCCTAGGGCCTTGGAAGCTGGGAGACAGACAGAGGGTTTGTCCTCAGAACAGACATGGAGGGCCTCCCTCCACTTCCCTCATGGCGGGCGGGGGGGCGGGGCGGTGGCCAGACCAATCACAAATAAATGACCACGCCCTAGAACAGACCAGAACGCAGCAGCCCCGGAGCCCATGCTCACACTGACGCCGCAGAGAAAGCCTCCGGGAGGCAGCTCTTCCCAGGTGCTTCCTGACACTGCCTGGGGCCCAAAGCCCAGCACCATTCCGGGCTGCAGGCAGGGACAGAGTGCAAGCAAAGAGGCCACTGTCCTCTGCAGGAGGCTCCCTGGAAAGTCGGGAAGGGAGAAGCAGCTGCCGTGCCTCACAGCACACCAGCTTCTGCATGAACTCCCCCAGGGAGCCAGGGGTCAAAGTTGGGAGGAATGAGGGCCTCGAGACAAGGAGAATTTTTTTACAGAAATATGCAGCTGTTAAAAGGCAGGCTCTTGGGCTACGCTGGGGCTGCATATGAAGTAGGGCTGGTGGACGGCCAGCAGCATGTGGGTGAGACAAGGAGGGGAGGCTGGACCGGACATCAGGCTGCTGGGGGGGGGGGGTCCGCCGGGGGCCCTCAGGAGGATGAGCCACTGGAAAGACAGAGGGACCTTCAGAAAGGAGGACTGCAGGGTCATACCCAAGGCCTGCCCCACAGCTGCCCATCAAGGGGAAGGACCAGCCAGGGGCTTGCGCACACATCGAGGGGACCCTACTCAGCTGTACCCATGTGGCTTTGTTTCCATCTTCTGCTGTCTGGGTCTGGGACACATCATCTAAAACCATGATGACCAAGATAGGAAACAGAGGACTCATTGTCTCATTTAACCCTGGTGGCCACCCTGAGGTTACCCTCCCCACTTAGCAACGGGGAAACTGAGTCTCAGACTGAGGCGCAGAGCTCCATCTCAAAGTTCCCCAAGGGCAGACACCCACCTCTCCACATACTACACCCTGTCAGCTCCAAGGCTCTCAGCCTCTTGTTCTTGGCAGGGTTGGGGGGTGGGATGAACATTAAGGATCATTTTGCTCCAAGCCTTCTCATGCCCAAGGCATGGTCACGAACCCAGAAGTCCTAGGAACCCTCCCATGGAGAAGGCCTCTAGCTAGTGAAGAAGTGGAAAGAGAAAAATGTAACCAGACCCTTATGATACATCTCCAGGCAGAGGAGGGATTCACAGCACCTTCCTCCTTCTGGGAAGAAAGTCACCAGACTCTCCTCTCTGGCTGGAAGAAAGGGGCCCTGGGAGCCACAGAGAGGGCCCAGGGTCTTTCATCCAGGGTTCAGCAATGGGAAAGGGAGGGCAGAGTGGGGCACCAGGGGGAGGAGGGCCAGGAGGAGGCCGGGCGCATAGGATCCAAGCCTCCCTGAGTTTGGGGTGGGAGAACCATGGGACAAGGACATACAAATATGAGGGAACCAGGGCTGTCATCAGCTCAGCGGGCCCTTCTGAAGACCCCAGCACCCCAGCATCCCCTCCCTGCCCCCACATAACACCTATTGCTTCCACTGAAGATTCATCAGAGTGCTGAGCCTTGTCTGAGATCATTTTATGCCCGGGTTTGCTTGCTGATCATCTGTCTCCCCTGCCCAACCAGAGGCACCATGAGGGCTGGCTTCTGGCTGTGCCGGCATCTCCTGCCCCTGACACAGCACCTGGCATGAGAGGGCATGGTTCAATAAGTAAGTGCTGACTTCGGTATAATACAGCCTGAAACCAGCTGGACCCTCTCTCCACCCAGCTCAAACCCTTAAACCTGGCTCATGGCAGGTAAAATCAGGGCAGCTGACAGCTAAGTTGCCATCCTGACGTCCAAGGAAGTAGGAGCTGGGGGAAGGTTTGGGGGAACAGAGGAGCAGGGAGAACCACTGACCAGGAGCCATGCCCAAGACCACCACAGGAGTGCCCCGATGGAGACCCCACCGCCCACCGCAGACATCATGATACCCAGGCAGGAATGAAACCACCAAAAATCCCGCTGTTGTCCCGGATCCCAAAGGCACCTTTCCCAGGTACCCAGGCCAAAGGACTCAGCTCCTCATGCCAACCCAGCCCCCCAGCTCGGCCGGCCCCTGCCCTCCACCCTCCTCAGCCCCAG
This sequence comes from Mirounga leonina, assembly GCF_011800145.1. Lineage (NCBI taxonomy): Eukaryota > Metazoa > Chordata > Mammalia > Carnivora > Phocidae > Mirounga > Mirounga leonina. Next base: position 81,588,123 of record NW_023270447.1, read on the forward strand.
GCCTATGGCTCCAGAGTCAGACCCCAGGGACCTCCAGGCCCAGTGCAAACCACTGCTGAGCGGTCACACTCGAACCACCTGGCAGAGAGAAAGGGATCGGGGGAGAGTTCCCTGCCCCAAGCAGAGCCATCCTCGGAAGGACTGAATTCTGATGGCTCTTGGCCACACATACAGGCTGACTCTGAGGCATGAAAGTGTGGCCAGCTGTGGGGGCCTAGGCATGAGCCTGTGGTTTTAAAGGGCCCGAGGGGTGGGGGGGCTGGTTTGTGCTTGACAGGCAGGTGGGCAAGGGAGGCAAGGAGGAACAGAATGGCCGTGAGAAGACCCCTGACCCAGCAGGCAGGAGACTGTGTGCCTTCAGACACTCGGGCGGCAGAGCCCCTCATTGGAAGGTTTGGACCCTGTGAAATGCTCTCTCCAGGGAAGGGCAGTTCACCTCCACCCTTCGTCCTGAGGACTCAGTTATATTTGAGTCCCTTCCAGCAAGACCCACCTTACTGGCCCTCTGCAGCCACCAGAGCCCCAGTTACCCCCAAAGTACAGTCCTGTGTTAAGCATCAGAAATAAGATGAAGAGGGGTGCCTGGGTGGCTCAGTCGGTTAAGTATCTGCCGTTGGCTCAGGTCAGGATCCCAGGGTCCCAGGACTGAGCTCTCTGCTCACCAGGGATTCTGCTTCCCCCTCCTCTCTACTCTTCCCCCCTGCTCATGCATGTTCTCTCTCTCTCTCCAAATAAAATCTTTTTTTTTTTAAAGAAAGAAGATGAAAAAGGGGGTAGACTTCTAAGACTCTGTCTCCCCCAAGAAAGCAGGAGCACCTGGGATCGAGGTGACCTCAGATGAGCCCCCTCAACACCCCCAAACCCTCCTGCCCACAATGTCACCTCCATCCCCAGATGCTGAAGGGGTTAAAACAAGCCAAGCACTAGAGGAAAGCCATATATTAGTGGCAGAATGATGGTGGGCCCCCATTTCCAAAAACCTTCCCACCCAGTGTTCTTTGGGATGGACACCTAGTAATTAATTGTCCCATTTTTTTTTTATTTTTTTTTTAAGATTTTATTTATTTATTTGACAGAGAGAGAGAGTGCGAGAGAGGGAACACAAGCAGGGGGAGTGGGAGAGGGAGAAGCAGGCTTCCCGCGGAGCAGGGAGCCCGATGCAGGGCTCGATCCCAGGACCCTGGGATCAGGACCTGAGCCGAAGGCAGACGCTTAATGAATGAGCCACCCAGGTGCCCCTAATTGTCCCATTTTAAAGATGAAGTGATAGAGGCTCAGCCCTTACATGAACTGGTCCCACGGAGTCTGTGACAGCAAGAACCTGGCCCAGAGAGACTGCAGCTCTGTGCCAGAGCCTGGCTCAGTCCCCAGGGGAAGAAGGGCAGGAAGCAGGGAAAGCAGAGACATGCATCCACTAAGCCCCTGCAGTATGCCAGACAGTGTTCAAGGCCCTTTGCATCCAGGATCTTTCTAAATGCCACAATGACCCCCAAGGTTCAAATACAGTGCCCCTCTTCTTCCTCACTCTGCAGAGAAGGACCCACCCCCCAGCAACCCAACCCCCTCCAGCCCAGACCATGATGGGGATCCGGCTCACTCTGATAAGGACATCAGCAACCTTATTTAAAAGTCACTACTCCACATAATTAGAGGCACTCACCCCCTCAGATCCATCCTTCTCCTCTGATCACTTTTATAGCCAGTAATAACTCTCAAAAATTCCTCAACAGATGGAAATTTTGACTGATCATGGCTGTTTGACTAGCTGGGGTGCGGCAGCTCAGGGCTCAGTCTGGCAGGGTGCCCACTGAGGTAGCTGTCAGGGGGCTGGGCAAAGAGCCCAGAACCCAAGGCCATCTTGAGGGTCCACTCCTCAGAGGGAAGGCCCAGCAGGGCATGGGAAAGTGCCAGGCTCTGGGCAGCACTGGACAGCTGGGGCCCTAGCGTTTCTGGGTCTAGAGGTGTCTTGGGACAGGGCACCAAGTCACTTCCCCACCCCTCTAGATTCTTGGTCTCTCGATCCACAATGGTTAGTGCCAGGAAGAAAGTGGGACATCCTAGCTTAAGCACCTAATAGTAAGAGCATGCTGGCTGCCACCCACTATGCACCTGCTCCATGCTAGCCCCGTGCCCAATGCCCACAGGCATTATCCCATTCAGTCCTGCCCACAATCCTACGGATGCATGAGAACATTCCCATTTCACAGATTCGCATCTAGATGATGGAGCAAAGTCACAGGCCTGGAGTCACTAGGCTGAGCTGCCACCTCCATCTGGGGAGTTAAGAGTTGGTGCCCATCCCCCCACTCACACAGGACCAAGAGATCCTTCTAGAACCCACACTGAATTTCATCATTGCTATTAAAAAAAAAAAAAAAAAAAAAAACAGGCCCACAAAACTCCCAGTAAGCCCTCAGCACCCTCTAGACAAGATGAAAGCCCCTTAGGCTGGCCTTCACAAAAGACCCCACCCGAAGTATCTATCCAAGAGATAATAAACATGTTACACAGAAAGGCCGGTCCAGTGGAGAATATGCAGAGCAAATTATTCCTAACAGCCCCAAATTGGAAATATCAACGTGAAAATGGATGAACAAACGATGATTTATAACGCGCAATGTGAATCACTCTGCAGCCAATCAGGAGGGAGAATCCACACAGTAATTTGAATGGGAGAAGTTCCATATTAGGAATGATTAACTATAATAGGAGACTGGATTCACAGGAGACTGGCTAGAAGGAATTAAAGAGCACTCTAGGGAAGAGTGTGAAGAAAGAATCCCTCTGTGGCTGACACTGCTCCCCGCCTCAGCCTGGGCTGGAGAGAACCCCC
>NW_023270447.1:81600955-81626074 GCF_011800145.1 Mirounga leonina
CCCCCCGAGGGCCGCCGTCCAGACTTCGTTGAACCAGACACGCCCGCGGCCCACCACATGGCAAACGCCTGGCTTGGTGCCACACCGGTGGAACTTGCTAGAAACCCACCCGGGGGGCTTACCAGAAACCTGCCCTGGGGGACACCGCAAAAGCCGCCCGTGGTGAGACGCCGCCCGTCCGAGCCGCCTCCGCCTGCGCCTGCGGGGGGAGCGGCGGGGCCGGGGAGCCTCGAGTCAGGATCCGGCAGCGGGCGTGCGCGCCGCGTGGGCTCCCCAGCGCCCTCTACTGACGCGGCTGAGCGGCGGCCGGCTCGGGATTTAAAGGGCCCAGCTCCATTTCCACCCGGCGGGCAGGAAGGGCGGTCCGCAGCGGCCACGGCGGTCGGTAAGCAGCACGCTCCGTCCCTCCGCCTCCTCAGCCTCCCTAGGAACCCTCCTCACGCAACCGCCCCCGTGGCTCTACCCAGGAAGACACAGCTATCCTTCTTCTACTGTCCATAAAACGAAACGAACAGCCCAGAAGTCACCGCGGACCGTACCTATTACCCCTCAGATTCGGCCACAGTTCCACAGGATAGTCTGTCACCTACAGACAAAATTATAAAGTTCGCTTCCCAAAACTTGCGTGTAAAATAGAAATGGAGGGGCGCCTGGCTGGCTCAGTCGGTTAAGCGTCTGCCTTCCGCTCAGGTCATGATCCCGGGGTCCCGGGGTCGAGCCCCGCATCGGGCTCCCTGCTCGGCGGGGAGCCTGCTTCTCCCTCTCTCCCCTGCTCATGCTCTATCTCTCGCTCTTGCTCTCTCTCAAATAAATAAATAAAATCTTTAAAATAAATACATAAATAAACGGAAAGGGTAGAGAATGGTTCATGGCTAAGTACGCTTAGGTCTTGTAATTACCCATTCAGGAACAGGGGGAGATGACCTGGGGGTAGGTCCGTGGCCCAAGGGGACCCCCGTGCATCAGGCTCCGCTTTCTATCGCCCGACCGCCATAAGCCCCCACCTTGACTTCGGGGCCAGAGTGGCATTGTGGGTCCCCAGGAATCAGTGTTGATCCCTGACCCGCCTGCCCATTTCCTTCTCCGCAGTCCATGTCACTCTGATAAATGGCCCAGGACCCTCTCGGGAGGTCTGGAGGGATATTTACAGTAAGTACTTGCAGCAATGATAAGACTTCCTCCTCAAGGGGAAGGGCTTTCTAGGTTTGTGAATTGACAGGTATGGAAACTGGAGGAGAGGCAGAGACTCTCTGTCGTGGCAATGCAATGCACGTCAGGTTTTGGCTACCAGACCCAGAGCTTTTTATGTCATACATATCAAGTAGTACTCTCGTAGGCTGCAATTTATTTCATTCCCAGGGACACTGTGATCCACCAGCCACCAGCAAAGATCCCTATGGCCCAAGGCGTTCTGATTGCCCGTACAGCCCTGCTGCTTGGCAGTAGGTATGCCCACCTTGTCCTCACCGGTGATGTGCTGCCCCTTGGTCTCTGCTACTCCAGGACGCTCAGGGAGCCGGTCTCAGCGGAGGCAGCCTCTAAAGTCACACCCAGCCTACAAAACCATGGAGCATTTCAAGGACGCTCCCCTCAGTCATGTATCTCTCGATGCCTCTGTCCTCTGCTGCTTTTTATGAAACATAGTTGGCAGGGGGGTGGCGCAGATCACACGTAATATATCCAGTCCAGCGTTCCTGTCTCCCCACGCCTTTGGACTCCCTCTTCCACATCATGATGCCGCTTCATTAACCTTAGGCTACTACTGGGCCCAGATGTCAGTCAATCAACCAAGTAAGCTGTTAGGGCCACCATCAACAGCACATGCTAACAACCAAATCCAGAATCTCCAGGAAGTGCATCCATGACAATGAATTCTGCCCAACCTAGTGTGATATCCTGCCCTCTTTGGTCTAAAATCCTTAAGATCTGGGTGCCTGGGTGGCTCAGTCAGTTAAACATCTGCCTTCGTCTCAGGTCATGATCCCAGGTCCTGAGATCAAGTCCTGCATCAGGCTCCCTGCTCAGCGGGGAGTCTGCTTCTCCCTCTCCCTCTGCCGCTCCCCCCACTCATGCATGTGCACGCATGAGCTCTTGCGCTCTCTCTCAAATAAATAAATAAAACCTTTTTTAAAAAAAGATAAAATCCTTAAAATCTACTCCTACACGTGGTCCCCAGAATTCTGTTGATATGTATTAGCAAACCTTGCAATTCTTGGGGTGCTTCCTCTCGTGTCCTAGTGAGTCACTGCTGAGATTTCACCCTTAGTAGAGGCTAGTGACAAACTAGGGGTAGTTTTGGTAAGTCTCCAGGGGAATGAGCATCCCCTCTCAAGATATCTGCCCCCACTGAGGTAATCACAGGGTTTTTAAAACAGAGGAGAAATAGCCTTCTCAGACACGGGCAGGAAGGCCACCACCAGCAATAAGGGGCGCTTGGAACCACGTGGGGTTTAAGATCACCAGTTTCATCGGGGGCCAACAGATGTCTGCCTTCCATGTTTCAGGGCCCCTTTCTTTCCCAATCAATGCCCTAATTTTCACCGGAAAAATCTGTCAAGATGGTGAATTCCATTGTGGTTGTAATTTGGCAACCAACACAATTAAATTTTATGTTTGATTTCCAGCAAATACCAGCCCTGCTGCTGTTAAAAAAAAAAAAAAAAAAAGAGCTCCTGTAAAGGCTGTCATGACGGCTTTCTGGTCCTCGGACCGTGACTTGAGCTGAGCCAATGGACCTACGCTTGTCTTCTCCTCTTTGTAAGTTCTAGAGCCCTCAAAAGAATCCATCGCACCCCCTGCCGTCCTTAGAGTCATCACCACTGCCATTAATGGTCGGGGCAGCATCACTCTGGCTCCCAAGGGACGTGTCTTGGTGGCACTTCCATCTCAATCAACCCCGGGAGATAGCTTGGTTAATCACAGGGCCACCGCATGCTTTGGGTGACTAGCACCCCGTCTCCTATCGGCAAGGAGCTCAGCACCATGTTCCAGCCCATGAGAAAACCAGTCTGCAAATCTCATCTCGGCAGACCCATCTCCTGCTATCACTACGACACCAAGTCTGTATTGGTTTGGGTCTAATCAAGAAAAACAAACCACACAGTAATTCCAACAGGGAAAGTTCCACATGAAGAATTATTAACTTCTAATAGGGGATTGAATGAATGTGGCACTGGCTAATAAAGAATAAAGAGAACTATAATTAATGTAAGAATAGCAGCTGAAGGAGCAGCCACAACCCACAGAGCTGAGACAGAGCCCCTAAGGAAGAGATCCCACCCAGGGCTAAGACAGAGCCCCTAAGAATGCCACCCCCCCAAGAACAGCCCCCTTGAGGGGCTTTGGTAAGACCCTCAAGGATGAGTCCCCCCCACACACACACAGAGATGAAACAAATTCCCCAAGAAAGAGTCCCCTAAGGCTGAGGTAGAGCCCCCAAGAAAGAGCGCCCCCATTCAGGGGCGGAGATAGACCCCCAAAGTCGAGCCTCCCAGGAAGAGATGCCCCCCACATCAGGCTGAGGTAGAGCCCGCAAGGAAGAGCCCCCACTCTGAGCTGATATTGAGCATAAAGCCCCCCAGAAAGAAACCCCCACCAGGCTGAAATACCCCCGCAAAGAGGAGCTTCCCCCAGAGCTGAGGAAGAGCCCCCACCCCCACCCAGGACTGATACAGAACCTCAAAGAAGAGAACCCTAGGGCTGATTTAGAGCCCCCCCCAAGAGACCCCCACCATGAGGCTGAGCGAGCCTCCTCCCAAGGAGAAACTCCCACCTGGGGCTGAGATAAGGCCCCCAACAAAGAGTCCCCCCCAAGGCTGAAAAAACTCCCCAAGAAAAGCCCCTGAGCTGAGGAAGCGGCCCCCAAAGCACACCCCCTCCCCCACGGGGCCGCCATCCAGACTTCGTTGAACCAGACACGCCTGCGGCCCACCACATGGCAAACGCTTGGCTTGGTGCCACACCGGTGGAACTTGCTAGAAATCCACCCTGGGGGACTTACCAGAAACCTGCCCTGGGGGATACCGCAAAAGCCGCCTCTGGTGAGACACCTCACGTGGAAACTGCCTCCAAAGTGGTGCTGGGGGAGCTGCGGACCCCTGCGCGAGGCCAGAGCCGGGCGCTGGAGAGGCTACACGAGCCTCGAATCAGGAAGCAGGGCCCTGCGCGCCGCGTGGGCTCCCCAGCGCCCTCTACTGGCCCAGCTGAGCCGGCCGGTTAGAAATTTAAAGGGCCCAGCTCCATTTCCACCCAGCAGGCAGGAAGGATGGGTCTGGAGCGACCAAGGCGATCAGGGATAAGCAGCACCAAGTGGAATATTACTCAGCAATGAAAAAGAAGGGACTACCGATACATGGATTAAAATTATAAATAATTAGGTTGAGTGAAAGAAGCCAGACTCAAAACCAGCACATTCTGTAAGTTCCCACTCACATGGAGTTCAAAAACAGGCAGACCGGTTTACAATGACAGAAATTTAAAAACAGGGTGATGAGGGAGGCGTTTTCCTAGAAAGAGGCACAACCTTCTGGGGGGTAAGGGACACATTCTCTGTTATGAGCGGGACAGTGGTGACACAGGCGTAGACATTTGTGAAAACCCTTCACACTGATCTGTGCATCTCCCGGCAGATCAACTAGAAATCAGTTCTTAAAAATTAGCCCCAAGAGGCTCCTGGGTGGCTCGGTCGTTAAGCATCTGCCTTCGGCTCAGGTCTTGATCCCAGGGTCCTGGGATTGAGGCCCCCATCAGGCTCCCTGCTCCGCGGGAAGCCTGCTTCTCCCTCTCCCACTCCCCCTGCTTGTGTTCCCTCTCTCGCTATGTCTCTCTCTGTCAAATAAATAAATAAAATCTTAAAAAAAAAATTAGCCCCCCAAAGGTTTGGTTTCAAATCCAGTCTCTGTGTACTACCTCCACACAATAGGTAAACAAATACATTTGAGTAAATAAATACAGGAGTGAATCACACACGCACTCTTTGCTTTCCTCACATCAAACAGTTTGACAGTACCCCCAAATCACTAAGCTGCAGTGGCTCCCCCTCAATCTGCAATCTCACTTCTGGTGGCTTCGGTTACCCACAGTCAGGCCCAGTCCAGAAGCAGTGCCCTTCCTTCTGACGTACGGTCAGAAGGTTAGTAGTAGCCTAAGGCTCCGTCACGGTGCCCGTGTCACGCACCTCGCCTCCTCTCATCACACAGGTGTTTTCTCACCTCACGTCACCAAAGAGGAAGGCTGACTACAGTATAATCAAGTATTCTGAGAGAAAGAGAAAGACCACGTTCACATAACTTTTAGTACAGTATATTGCTATAATTGTTCTATTTTTTATTAGTTGTTGTGAACCTCTTATTGTGCCTAATTTATAAACTCTATCGTAGGTATGTATGAGATAGTTAGGTACTATCCACTGGGGGTCTGGGAACGGATCGCCCCTGGGTCAGGGGAGACTACAGGTCTGCTTTTCCGGGTTCCCGTCACTCCCTGCTCTGAGCAAAGGAGCAGCTTCTATTATACTGATGTGAGCTTCAGAGAGGCAAAAAATACTCCCAGAGTGACCAGCATGTCTCGAGTGTTCTGTGCCTGACCGTGTTTTCGATACTCTCATGTTCAAAACAAGCTATGCAGTAGTTCCTTCTATCATCCCCATTTTACAGATGAGGAAACTGAGATACAGCTCGTCTCAGTGTCTGCACTCTTAACCACTTTGTCTCTGGAGTCAGACTGTCCTGGGTTCAAATCTCCCAACTCTGCCACTTGCTGACCCTGGGTCTCTGGCAAGACAGTGCATCACCCTGAGCCTTGCTCTACCCATCTCTGAAACGGGGAGAACCACATTTTCCCCTTATTGTCAGGAGGTGCAAGTGAGTTGACACAGAGAACGTTTAGCCCAGCGTCCACCGCAGAGCAAATGCTCACCGTGAGTAAACAACAGATGTCATCAATTCTAAAAAGCAAAACATGTTTTCACATGTTAATGTCTCTGAAACCCGAATATACCAATGACATCTCCCCATCTCCTTGGACCATGCCAGTCATGACACAGATATCCGCGCCCGTGTGAGAGCAAACCCGGTCAAAACTGTTCGTACTCTTGTCACTCCCATGACTTAGGAAATATCAAATAGCTTTCAGTAAGAATGAAATAAAAAATATAATGAGCCAAGAAAGCGTCGTGCCGTACTTTAGTTGGCAGGTGCTTTTCTGTCTTAGCGGCATGCTAAATTAACGGTGTGTCTTACAGTTGATGGTTTCGTGGATTTGATGAAATGCACCACAGTATTATCATCGCTGTCTGTCTTCCCCGCTGCGGACAATTGGATTATTGTACCCTATTCTTCCTGCCTGCCCGTCAGACAGACAGCCTTGCCTTTGTCGTGTGACCGCAGTGCCTCCCACCAGCGTGGGGCTCGGCCTCTTGAGCAGCGGGATAGCGCACCAGTTCCAAAACGCAGCCTTAGGGGACATTGCGTGTTTCTGCCCAGCCACGGAAGCGGGCCCTGAGTAGCCACTGGTGCGAGAAGCGCAAGAGACAAGCGTAGCCTGACCTGCAGCCTGCAGCCGAGCCCCCCAGCCGCCCCAGCCAGGTGAGCAAGAGGAGTAATTGCCTGTGAGCCACTGAGATTTGGGGGTGCTATTTGCTATGCGGCACTGACATAGTAGCAATAGCTAATTCATCCGCGAAACTACATGTGCTTTGAGGACAAGACCCGTAGCTCATTTATCTCTGTATCTCGATATCCAGACCGATCCCTGGACACGGTGGGTGTGGAGGGCACTCAGACAGATGATCAGAGATGGAAAGAGCAGGCCTGGGAGCCGGACAGACCTGGATTCAAATCTTGGCTCTGCCACTTCCTAGGCCTCAGTCTTTTTACCTGTGAAATGGGGCTCTGAAATCACAGGAGCAAGGGGAGGGGCGGCGATGGGGATCAGGCTTCGCTCAGTGCCTTGCACTATCAGGCACTCAGGACACGCACTGCTCCCCCTACCTGAGTAGGCACTTGTGAGTGAATATGTGACCGAGACCCTCTGTAACCCATTTCTGCACTCCAGAACCTGCCAGAAAATTCTCTTCCAGATGTTCCTGGCACATGGCAGGCGGAACCTGGCAAGATAGAAGGTCTGGCAGGAGCCAGGAGAGGCAGTTGCCAAGCTGCTCCAGTGGTTCGCCCCCCACCAGAGGCCCCCTTTTACCCATTCTATTTCCAACCTGCTTGGCAGCTGGGTGCCTGGCTGGTGCCAGGCTCAAACTTGGCGGATTTTGTGCTCCCCCAGATTTTCTGCCCCAGTTATTCCCTGTGGTAAAGGCAAGGGTGGGGAACACGAGGGGTGAAGGCCTGCCCATCTGGTCCATGCATGGGAACAGGGTGGGCCGGCTCTCCTGGCAGACGATCTGCCAGCCAAAGGGGCCCACACGCACAGGACCCCTCTAGACCAGCGTGCCCCAGGTCACCTGCCATAGGCCCCACCCTGGGACAGAGTGATCAGCAAGGAGCGCCGGATTCCTGCCCTGACTCTGTCACAGCCTGCTGGTGACCCGAGGCAGGTCCCTTAAACTCTCTGCGTCTCCATTTCTCTTGTCTCTACAATGAGTGTATCTGGAAAGTCTCCACGGTTCAGGTCAGAGCCTCCCTGGAGCTGGCGGGGGGCCCATGGAAAGCCCCCCAGGAGCTGTGTAGTAGTACCTACAGTCCAGGCCCTCGGAGCAGATGACCCCGAAGGAGCTGTGTGGTGGGCACGGAGAACCCCTGCTTCCTGGCATATGGGGCCTGGGGGCTCGGGGGGCTTCTCTCCCAGCCAGACCCTCTCTGATACCTTTCCACCGAAGAAGCCCCACAGGGCCATGGCCAGGGAAACAGACCGCAGTGGACTTTCCCCCTGACCTTCTCTTTCTGTGGCCTCAGAGATGCCCCTGTTCCTGGCCTCCTCCAGCCCTGCTCATTAACTAGCCCTTTGTTGCCATGGTTTTTCTGAGCCTTCCTCAGACAGCAAGCCCAGAAACAAGCAGCAAATCAGAGCATCAGCCAGTCTTGGGCTGAAGGGGCTTCAGAGGTGACCTACACACACATACACACCCTCTATACACACATACATGTGCACATACACACACGGGCACACAAACGCACGTGCACACGTGTGCTCACGCACACACCCATGTGTGCACCCCTGTGTGCATGCACGCGTGTATTGCACACCCCCACACGTGCACGGCGTGTGCATATTCACAGACACATACATGCATACACATGTACATGTGCATACACATGCGTGCACACTCACAGACACACGCGCACTCACACACACACTGATCCTGTGCCTCAGCCCCACACCACCCCCTGCATGCCATGGCTGCTCCCTCTCCCAGAAGCCCAGCGACCGTCACCACCACCATCACATCTCCTGCCCCTCCCCGCTCCGCCCCTGCTGCTTCCTATCTGGCAAAGCCTTCAGTGCCCACCAAGGTCAGTAAGGCTCAGGGGACACAAATGGCTACGACTGGGCCGCTGGGAACCACAGGATCATCAGCCCTGTCACACCCTGGCTACGTGACCCCGGGAGTTGTCATCGATATAGTTATTTAGATGTTTTGTCACATTTCATGCGGCCTTCAGCCCTCGTCATGTACTATGTGTTCTGCTGACCTGAATTCATCCTCACAACAAACCTACAAGAGAGATCCTGTCATCCCTATATGCTGTTTATCCACTAGTGGGTGCCAAATTACCCCAAAACTTAGCAGCTTGAAACAACAAAGGCTTGTCATCTCATGCAGTGTCAGACGCTCAGGACCCCTGGACGGCTTAGCCAGACGGCTCTGGGTCTCCCAGGAGGGCACGGCAGGACGGTGGGCAGGGCTGCTGGGCCATCATAAGGCCCGACTGCAGCTGGAGCATCTGCTTCCAAGCTCATCCACACGGCTGCTGGGAGGCCTCTGTTCCTCACCACCCAGGCCTCTCCGTGGGCTGCCTGAGTGGTCTCAGGACCTGGCAACTGGCTTCCCCCAGAGCTGGTCATCAAAGAGAGGGAGAGGAAGGAAGAGAGAGAGAGGACCCAAGACAGGAACTGCAGCATGCTTTATAACCTCCTAGCCTCGCGAGTGGACGCCATGCCTTCTGCCATACTCTGTTGGTCACACAGTCCGAGCCCGGTACAGGGTGAGGGGAGACCAACGAAGCCCGTAAACACCAGGAGGTGGGCATCATTGGAGGCCATCGTGGAAACTGGCTCTCAGGCCCATTATACAAATAAGAAACTGAGATTCAGATGAAGTGATTTCCCCGAGGTCACACAACCAGCGAGTGAGGGAGTGGGTATTTGGAGGCAGGACCGTCCAACTCCAACATCCACACCCTTCACTCTGCAGCTTCTCCTCCCTCTGGCGTTAACGGTTCCCTAAAGTTTAGAGGTGTTAGAAGTCAGACTAGATGATCTTTAAGGGCTCGTCCATTTGGAAAGTTCAAGTCTTCATTAGCAAAGGTACAGAGCGGAACCGGCATCTGTCTCCTGATTTCCAACCACCAGGCTCTCGTCTATGTCAAAGTAGCAGCCCTCAGCCCCAGTCTCAAACCACCTCTGGGTCTCGGTTGCCTCTTCTGGAAAATGGGAGGAAGGGGGTCGCACAGACAAGACCTAACGATGGTGCCAAGCACGATGCAGGTGAGGACACGGATAACAGAGACGGTGGTGGTGCCACGGATAAAGACAAGGAGGATGAAATGATGACAGTGGTCGTGGGAGTGATGATGACTGCTGATGCATATCTGGAGCACTTCCTACGGAGCTAAGAGCTTACATTTCCCTGGTCCGGCGGCATGGGCACCACGTGCATGCTAGCTAGAACTTCAGAGTCTGTCCCCCGCCCCTGGCCCAGGGGATGGGCATGCACAGTTGAGTTGGAGAAGAGTGGAAACTTCTCAGAACCAAGAGCTAGCACGACCATCCAGAAGCGGAAGCCCCATCCTTGGCCCCACTTTGCATGTGAGAAAATGGGGAAATAGGATGTTTTCCAGCCAGCAGGAACAGAGCCAGAATAAAGGTCTTGGTCCTCACCCCAGACCCTTCCCACTCTTGCCCCTTGGGCTGGAGACTCCGTCTGCCCCTAGGTGAGGTGAGGTTACAGCCTGAAAGCCTGGTCCCATCGCCTCCTCCATCAAGCCTGGTCCATCCCTCCTCCATCAGTCGGCCTCCTGCTGCTCACAGCCCCCCAGCCTCGCAGGGCTGTCAGCGGGTATATCAGAGGCGAGGAAGCCTGCCTGGTGAACATTGACCTTGTTCCAAATTACTCCAGGGCAAGGACACTCAGAATCAAGAGAGAGCATTCGGCACATCAGCACACAAACAGTTCAGAAAGAGGGGGAAAAATTAAGTCTTTGAAATAACATTAATCATGATAATGCTTTTGCTGGTTCCCTCCCTTGGTGTTTGCGGATGTTCTTCCGCGAGGTGAGTTTAACCCTGGAGGATCCGGGCTCTCCCGGAGTCCCCAGTGTCACATTCTCTCCCTCCCTCGGCCAAGAAGCTCTCCTGGGGCCACCTCTGCACACCTCCTACCAGCCTTCCTGGGTCCGGGTGTCCCTCCAAAGCAGGGTCAAAACTCAGGGGCCACACAGAGAAAATCACTGGAGTAAGCAGCTGTCATTGGGACTTGGGTGCCCAGCTCATCCTGGTTCGCCTCATTTTACAACGGAAAATCTGGTGTCCCAAGCACCGCCTCTGTCCCAGGCAGACCACACAGGGTAGCCACCCTCAGGCTGATTGCTAGCACATGATGGTATCACAGACGGGATTGTGCCCCGCACCCCCTTTCACATGCTGAAGCCCTAACCCCCATGTGACTGTACTGGAGACAGGGCTTTAAGGAGGTAATTAAGGTTAAATGAGGTCATATATATGGGGCCCTAATCCTGTAGGATGGGTGTGCTTGTGAGAAGGGGCCGAGATGGCAGCAATGAGCATGCACGCATGACAACATCGGGAGACGGGGCTTAGGAGAAATCAACCCTGAAGGCACCTTGACCTTGGACTTCCAGCCTCCAGAACTGAGAGAAAACAAGGGGTGTTTTGTTACGGCGGCCTGAGCGCACTAATATACACGGAGAAAAATATAATCGTAGCAAAAGCCGACACTTACACAGCCCTCGTGGTGCTCCCGGCACGATTCTAAATCTCGACACGTGTTAGCTTCTTTCCTCTTCATAAAGACCCCATGAGGTAGGTACTGTTACCATCCCCATTTTATAGGTAAGGAAACTGAAGTACAGAGTTTCAGGAAATTTACCCCCAAAGGCTCGCAGCTAGAAAAACTCAGCGCTGGGATTTGAACCCCCTCGGGCTCAGTGCAAAACTCGACTCTTCCCTGCTAGGCTGGGGAAATTGAAAAATTGCCCGATTTTCAAATGCTGGCTGCTAATTAAGGAAAAAATAATATTTATGGGCATGAACTAAAGTGTCTATAACTCTCAGCTGCCGGCTTGTAATTGCTGCTCGCGGAGAATTTCAGCAAGTCGGAATTAAAATTTCGTCCACCGCCACTGCCACACAACCTCCTCTGCTCTCCAGCGAGCGTGGATCTTACAACGGCGGGGTCAAGAGACGCGGTCAAAAAGTGGGCAGAAGATACGAAAAGACACTTCTCGGAAGAAGACATACAAATGGCTAACAGACACATGAAAAAACGTTCGTCATCATTAGCCATCAGGGAAATTCAAATCAAACCACGCTGAGATACCACCTTACACCAGTTAGAATGGCAAAAATGGACAGGGAAAGAAACAACAAATGTTGGAGAGGTTGTGGAGAAAGGGGAACCCTCTTACACTGTTGGTGGGAATGCAAATTGGTACAGCCACTTTGGAAAACAGTGTGGAGGTGCCTCAGAAAATTAAAAATAGAGTTACCCTATGACCCAGCAATTGCACTGCTGGGTATTTACCCCAAAGACACAGATGTAGTGAAAAGAAGGGCCATATGCACCCCAATGTTCATAGCAGCAATGTCCGCAATAGCCAAACTGTGGAAAGAGCCGAGATGCCCTTCAACAGACGAATGGATAAAGAAGATGTGGTCCATATATACAATGGAATATTACTCAGCCATCAGAAAAGATGAATACCCAACTTTTACATCAACATGGATGGGACTGGAGGAGATTATGCTAAGTGAAATAAGTCAAGCGGAGAAAGTCAATTATCATATGGTTTCACTTATTTGTGGAACATAAGGAATAGCGTGGAGGACATTAGGAGAAGGAAGGGAAAATGGGGGGGGAATTGGAGGGAGAGATGAACCATGAGAGACTATGGACTCTGAGAAACAAACTGGGTTTTAGAGGGGAGGGGGGAGGGGGGATGGGTTAGCCCAGTGATGGGTATTAAGGAGGGCACGTACTGCATGGAGCACTGGGTATTATACGAAAACAATGGATTGTGGATCACCACATCAAAAACTAATGATGTATTGTATGGTGACTAACATAACATAATAAAATTTTTAAAAAAAAGAGAGACGCGGCAAAGCAGAGACCCCCGGAGCCACGCGGGGATTTGGGGGCTGTGGCATCCTCGCCCCCAGTTCATAGCTGGCACCGCTGTGCTCAGAGAGGTTAAATGGATCACTGAGGTCACACAGCAAGCTAGTGACCGGGCCAGAGAGGCCTGCTCACTGGTCACCCATCAAACTGAGGACCAAGGGGCCTCCTAAGCAGCCTCTCTTTGTTGTTTTTCTCTATGTCTCTGAATATGGCTTTCTATCCATTCGTCTGTCTGACCGTCTATCCGTCCATCCATCCATCCATCCCCTCAACCAGCCAGTCAGCTCTGGTGCAAGGCCTGCCGGGGTTGGGGGGAGCTCCTGGAAATCAGGGGGTTTTGCCTCCCCTGTTTTTGAATTCCCAACTGCCACAGTTGCGCCCAAGTTAACCCCTTCCTGGCTGTCCTCCTTGGACAAGGCACCTCGCATCTCCAAGCCTTAGTTTCTCCACCTATAACACTGAGGGCATAACAGCACCTACTTCCCAGCTTCGTGAGCAAGAGGCGAAGTGGGCACGTGGCAGGTACACAAGGGGCTGGCGCCCACGCCCGATCCACACTCCCGGCCCTGTGCTCTCCGAGGGATGGGATGGGCAGGTGGGAAGCCTTGCTGCGGGGGAGGGGAGGGGAAGGGAGGGGCTGCCCTGGGTCATAGAGAAAGGAGTGTGGGGCAAGGCTGCAGGGAGCTGACCAGAGATTCGGCACCAGAGGACACAGAGGGACAAGGGTCAGCTGCAAGGACAGCCAACCCGTCCCAAAAGTAGGGATGCCAAGGGGTGGGGGAAAGTGTCGAGCCTCACTGTCCTTTCTGGGACTGCACACACTCTGGGAGGGCCGCTGGCCCAGCTTCCAGAACCAGGCGGGGCTGCTCTGGTTTCCCCATCACCAGCTTCCGTGGAAAATCAGGCACGATAGCTGAACTTGTGCTCCGTTGTTGTCATTGGTTTTTAATTACACCTCCTCTTTTTTTTACTTTTTTAAACTTGGGGACCAAATCGGATCCAGCCGACCAGAAATTTATCTGTGGCGTAACTCGACGATACAGAAAACCTGGCCATCCACTCTCAGGCTACCGGGGAAAGAGAGGCAAGAAGAGGCCAGAGGGGAGGCGGGGGCTTGAGGTCACCGCTCAGCGTTTCTGCCTTACACTCTCCTCAAAGAAAGCCCTTCCTTGGGCACCTTCGATACCTTCTTTCTTCTCTTCCTGCCACTGCTTATGAGCATCTCCTGGGCGCCGGGCCCTGGCGGGCAGTAGAGAGACAGCCAAGAACAAGCCAGTCAGCTTTCTTGTCCAGGGAGTTTGCCGTCTGACTTACTCATTGAGAATCTTAAGATTCTGGAGGAAAAAAAATAAAAATAAAAAAAGAACTGTTCATAGTCGGAGTTTTCTCCAGACCTATCAGCCCAAAATTTAGTGCAAGATTCTGCCAGTGTCCCTAATTACATTTTATCAAAGGACTAAAAGACGAGACCCACAGCTTTCTCTGGGGCAGGCACTTTACGAGGATCATCTCATTTGATCTTTAGGGTGTTAATATTATACCCATTTTACAGATGAGAATACTGAGGTTCAAAGAGACAAAAGTTGCCTATGGTGAGGAAGTGACAAGGCTGTGACTTGAACCCAGACCTGAATGATCCCCAAATCTGTTCTTGTCACCACCAGGCTGCTCTGCCTCTCACAGAGAACTGTGGTGCCCCGGACCCTTCCCCGTGCCCGGATCAGACCTGAGTGTGATCCCGGGATGCCAGGGACTGGGAATGAGTGAGTGAGGGCCAGGGTGTGTGTTGGTAGCCACGGGGATCCGTGGGCACGAGTCCAGCCTTGGTGGGGGCAGTGGTCCCCTGACTGCAAAGTGGGGGTGACAGCTTATCCAGTGGCACTTTTGTTCTCACCTTTCTTCTCCATCCTGTCACTGTAGGGAAAGGACATTTTCTCCTCCATGGAGCTGAGGCTGAAGAAAGCCAGTGTTTGGGGATCTAGGCTCCAGTTTCAGAGCACAGATGGCCTTAGGCTCCACAAGGGGAGTCGGGTTCCCTATCCCCCCAGCCCCAGGGGGCACAGGAGCCTTGGGGGACCATGACAGCCCTTTTTCAAAACCGGACTTCCTTCTCCCCCCTTGTGCTCTCTTTTTTTTTTTTTCCATTTTTAAATGTATTTTTGCTCAAGGTGTAGGGTGGGGGAGGATAAGGGGCTCTTTCTCCTATATTCAAAGGTTTTTCTGGAAAGGACATTCCTGCTTCTCCAGAAGTGGGCAGATCAACCCATGTCTCAGTGTCCCCATCTGGAGCAGCCAAAAAAGCTGAATCCTGTATGGCCCACCATCAGGGGTGTGTAAGGTCCCCACTGCACTGCTGGGCTCAGCAAGTTCTCCCGAGCGACTTCAGGCCTCCCACTGGCCAGATGGAGCTGGCCTGGCTCCCTTCCCCGATCCCCTCCACCCACCAGCCCTTCCCCCGCCTCAGCCTGGCACATAACAGGCATCACCAAAAACACCCCGCTGTTCCCAGGAGGAAACATTCCCAGAAAGAAAAAGTCCACCTGGTCCATTTCCTATCTCTCTGGGCTCATCTGCCAGTGGCCATCTCCAGTTTTCTTGTCAACACGAGTCAACGTGGGACTCAAAATATAACAAACTCGGTAAATATGGTCTGCACAAGATGACCTTTAAAAAGAATACAACGTTAAGTATAAAAATATATACAGACACCAAACTGTGAACAGTGGTTTTTTTGAGAAGGAAGAGGGTTACCGATGACCTTCACCCTCTAATATATTATATATAAGTTTTCACTAGAAGTAAACATTACTTTCCGGATCAGGAAAATGAGAATAGAGCTGTTTTAAAAACAGACAAGAACCATTAACCCCTCTGTTTGACAACTGAGTGGGCTAGAGAGGAGTCAGTAAACTATGGCAGGGGGGCCAAATCCGGCCCACCACCTGTTTTTATAAATAAAGTTTTATTGGAACACAGTGACACCCATTCATTTATGTATTGTCTATGGCCGCTTTAGCCCTCCAACCTTACAGTTGAGTAGTTGTGACAGAAATTGTATGGCCTACAGAAACAAAGATATTTACCATTTTACCCCTTCCCCAAAAAATTTGCCCTGGTCTAGAAAAACATAACTGAAGGAGAAGTTAATGTCCAGTGCAGGCAGGAGTCTCTAACACGTTTACAGGCTGGTAATTTGGACATCACAGAAAACTGGGTCTTCCAGGATTCAGAGGCCATTCAGTCCATCCTCTGCTTCTTTTCCCCATAGATGAGAGTCTCCTCTGCTCCGACCAATCACCTAGGGAGAGCAATACCACAATCACTCTCTGTCAAGGTAAGTCCTTCCTTAAGTCTAACCTAAATCTTACAGCCCTTAATCTTCCTGCCTCACAGCTCAGACCCTTGGCTCCACTGTGGGCACTTGGTTGGGTCTCCCACTATTATTGGCTGAGACTTGGATCTTGCTCAATGCCCCATCACGCCAGCAAGACCCGAAGGATCAGGAGGGAAGATGGACAGCCAGCCTCGCCCCTTCCCTTCCTGGGCTCCAGGCCCCAGGGATGTGCACATGCAGGAGCTGACCAGTGGGGTCCACCGCACCAGCATTAAGAGGGAGCTGATGGCTTTGGAAGCAGTTGTTAGCACTTCTGGAAGAACGATTACTTTCATGCTGTATAAACACCCATCCAGACCCGTTCCACGAGGGTAAATGAAAGCACAAGAGCATCTGGGCTGATTTATCTAAGCCAGAGGAAGCTAGAGAAATTCATTTCCCCCTCTAAACGATCTGCTCCGGGTCCTAAATATTCAATAATTTCCTAGCTGGAAAATGGATTTCTTCTCCATCCCCATGGCGGGCGCTTTGCATTCTTATGCATGACATCATCAAGGTATTAAGGGGCACGCTTTAGAGTAGGGTCTGGGCCGCAGCCCCTAACCTTTTCCCAGCTCAGGGAGACTTGGTAGCTCATCAAGACCACAGACGCCCTTTCCCAACCCCACTCCGCCCTCCCTCTGGGCAGCTGGGTCAGGGCAGCCCCACCCAGTCCCGGAGCCAGGCCTGCAGTTCTTGTCCCTGCCCAGCCCACCTGGCCCATCACCTGATCAGCTCAAGAAGAGGTCTGGCCACCCAGACCTGGAATCCTGTGAGAGTTCAGAGCCCTTTAACTGTCCATTTGCTTATCTGTCTTTCCCGCTGGGGGGCTGAGGGGCGGTACTTGGAGGGCAAGGCCGATTTCAGGTTCATTCCTATGCCCCCTTGCATCTGTGCCAGACTGGGTGGTCAGTAGTTAGTGAATGAGTGAATGGATAGGCGAATGAATGAATGACAAAAGAACAGAAAGGTAGATGGATGGCACTTTAAACATTATTCACTTGAGTCCTTAGGGGAAGGACTGTGGTTTATTTATCTGCCCATCTCAGCGCCTGAAACATCATAAGCAGCCAATAAATGTTCATTGAATTAATGTATCAGAGAATGAGCCAGAAACACTGCCCTAAGCAGACTGGAGGGCTGGGCTTCCTGACTCAACCAAGATCGGACAGTACCTGCTCAATGGGGACTCTGACCCTTGAGAAGCCCACCCCCCATCCCCACTTTTGGGTCTGACCAGAAGGGTAAAGGCAGGATGCCCGCCGTCCGCTCTGCATGCACTGGCCAGGGAGGGGATTCTGCATCCACTGGCAGAAGGAGGGAAACAGGTCAAGATGCCCAGGGTCCTAGAGTTTGGGGCTTGGAATATGTTCATCGAGGAAAGGGATGGAGCCAGAGAGGAAAGGTCCAATCAGGCCAGATGCTTCCCAACGTCCTAAGGGGGTCAGGGGTCTAACTGTGCCTGGAGAGATGGAGACAGGCAAATGAAGAAGAAATGCAAAGAGAACAGCAGAAAGAAGGGGTCAAGAATAAGAGGCTGAAACAGAGGGTAGAGAAAAAAGGAAAACAAAACCAAGAAGGAACAGAAGGGGGCAGACATGAGACAGAAGGAACTCCCAGACCCACCACCAAGGGACAGGCCCCAGGGAAGACCTGCTGCCATTTTTGCTGGATGCAGAGGGATGCACTGGATGGCCCTAAGGCTCCTACAGTCTAGAAGCCGAACCAAGCTCTGCCAAGAGGAGTTGGAACCCAGGAAACAGTTTGACACCCCCCCACCGCCCTGCTTGGCCAGGTTTTGGAGAATCTACCCAGCGGGTGTGCTGGGAGCCTCCCCCACTGCCCCTGTGCCCAGCCCTGACCCCACTGCCTGGCCCAGTCTTTAGGTCCCATCACTTTGCCAGTCATGAGTGTGAACAGAGATGCTCAGGTGCCAAGGCACTTTTGGACCACACTTTGCAGCATCAGTGCTATGAACTGGGACATGAGCTTCCTGAAGGCAGGGATCCGGGTCTGTTTCATCCACAGCTGTATGCTCCGGGGTCTAAACAGTGCTCCTAGTAGGCGCCCAATACATGTTGATTGAATATGGGTGGAGGAATGAACAGACTACCCAGCTATGCCAGATCCAGGAGAAGTCATCCCAGTAGCTCCAAGAGGAAGGTTGGGGGCTGCCTAGGCCCCAAGTCTGGGCAGGCCCCTCAGTGGAAGCCAAGCCCAAAGATCTCCCCCAAAGCCCCAGGGTGTATCTTTGTCTCCCCTATCTCAGAACATTTAGCAGAATGCAGCTTCTGTTTACTTACTCTGTCCCAAGCTTGGCTGAGGCCAGTGGTTCTCAGCTCTTGACCACACACTAGAATCACCTAGAGAACTTTTTAAATCACCTGACCCATCCCAGATCAATTAAATCAATTGCTCAGAGCGGGGACCCTGGACCTTGCAGTTTAAAATCTCCGTAGGTGATTCTAAGATGCAGCCAGAGTCAAGGACCTAGCATCTAAATCCTGGAACAGTGGTGTTCCCAGTTCCCTGGACCAGTAACATCAGTGCTACCTGGCAACTTGTTAGGAAGGTAAATTCTGGGGCCTTGAGACCTGCTGAGTCTGAAACTCTGGAGGTGGGCCCAGCTGTGTGCTTTAGGAAGCATTTGGGGTGATTGTGATCCAGCCTGGGGAGAGGGTCATGCTCTAGAAGTATTTCTCTAAAACCCCTCCAGGGAGGAGATCACTCACAGGGACGCCAGCAGGCCTGGAATGAGCTCCCAGGAAAGCCACGTTGCTGAGAGCCTGGGCGTGAGAAAGGACTGTTCCTGGGGCATCAACAACACAGTGAATTAATACGCTGGGAGGATAGGCTTTCTGGAACGGGAGTCTCAGCTGTTCCTGAAGAGCGGTATTCTTGGATGACTAACACGGCCATAGTCACAGTCCCCAGAGATCGGGGTTCCCGTGATCCTTAAATATCAGTATTCCCAGAACATGAACCTTCTGGGGTATCAGTAATCTAGGATGCACAGGAGACCAGCCGGATTGGAGCATCCATCTCCTGGGATGGGATTCCAGTCCCCTCTTCGGTATCAGGTCTGGCGGGGCATCATTCATTTCCAGGCTATTTCTCTCTATTTCCTGTGGAAATCCTTTCCATATTTCCCATCCCATTTGCCAAATGGAGCCTGTTCCACAGGCCTTTCCTGGAGCCCCGGAGACTTGGGGAGAGGGCGAGGGGAGTCCTGCAGACTCCAAAAACTCTCCCTCCTTTGTCCCTCGGCATTGCTGATGGGCTCTGGACGCAGCAGAGGAGGAGTGGGTGGTCGCCTGGTAAAGCTTCAGGTCTCCCCCCCAGGTCAGCCCACCTATTTCATGATGATCCAATCAGAACGTTGGCTTCCTGAGGGGGTGTCCATCCCAGCTCTGGGTGGGGACGGGGAGGGCAAGGGGGAAGGCACTGGAAGCCCAGCCCTCCACAGAAAGGCACAGCCTCGGACCGGTGAGGCCCACTGGAAGAGGCCAAGGGCGGAGGGCGGGGGGGGGGGGCAAGGAGCAGGGAGCCCGGCGGCGGGGGGGGGGGGGGGGGGGGGGTGGTTACACACCTGCCAGCTGGGGCGGACCCGGAGCTCTCAGCAGGAGGGAGGGCCATCCGGTATCATCTCTTGGGTTCCTGTCCTGGAAGGCGGAAACTTCAGGTTCTAGTTCTATCCCCAATGCTGTGCAAGTGATTCTGGAAACGCTCCTCTCCTCTGGGCTTCAGTGACCACAAAGAACAGAATGAGCCTGGATTGTTTCTTCCAGTCTAGTCCATTCCATCAGACCCAGCCGACTGCCCTCATTCAACAAAATGAATATGACCATCTTAAAGATGGAACAGCAGAGACCCCAAGAGGTGAAGGGACTTGTCCAAGGTCACGGGATGAGTCAGAGACAAAGGGGAGAGCCAGAGCCCTGAGGCCTGGCCCTCCAGAGAGACAGCACCCTACAAGGCGCTAGGGCTCGGAGTTCTCTCCTGACATCTGTGTGACCAGGACAGATGACTCCCCGTCTCGATCCTCAGTTTCCCAGTGACCTCTTGAAGGATTCTCACTTGAAGAACAAATAAAATAATAACCACAAACACTTAACATGGCGCCAATTTTGGCCCGGGGCCTGTTAGAGGCCCTGACACAGACTGATTCATGTCCTCTCCATCAACTCAGGACGTCCGTACTCCTGCCGGAGGCCGCGGTTCACAGAGGAGGACAGGGACTCAACAAAGGCAAATCCCTTGTCCACAGGCAACCCGAAAGCTGCCTGCAACCCTGATAAAGAGGGCTAGGGGCACTGTGGCCCCAGAGTTGGCTGGAGAGAGATAAGGTTATTAATTTGTCAGGGGGCCCTATTCAGTGGTGCTTATCCTTAATTGCAATTAAGAGGGCAGGAGGCGGCAAGAAGCAGAGCAGGGATGGAGACACTCATGGCACCTGAGGTGACCCCGATGAAGGGCTCTGGGGGGCTGTCCCCTGACCCATCGTGGGCATGGGGAGGGTGGGGTTTCACCTAAGTGGGGTAGTGTCCCCACTATGCCTATGGACCCACTTTCAGAGAAATGGGGTTCCAGTCCCAGCGCTGCCCCTTGGGTGAGCTTCTGCATCAGCCTAAGCTTCCATGCCTTCACCCAAAAGGGGATCATAATGACCCATCTCAAATGGCCATCGAGAGATTAGATGAGATAATCCACTGGAAGCACCAAGCACCACGCTGCCCTGTGCCCAGGGTCAGTGCGTGAGAGCCTGCGGAATTTCCAAGTCAAGAACAAAATGAAAGGTGCTGTATTTTTAAATAACCACCTCCACAAAATGCCCAGTTGATGGCTCTGAAGGGAGGCCAGTGGCTTTAAGACAGGAATCGATCTGGCCCTTGGGCAGGCCAAGAAAAGACTATCAATCCTTGGGCACATTAGAAGCAGGATTGATGGGGAGGGAGCTCAGGGCTGTGAGGAACAGAGGCCAGAGGGACCAGGCCTTGACCCTGGCTTGGCCCCCAAGGGCTCTTCCCTGCAGGGGGTTCAGGAGAGGAATCTAGAGGAATCTATAGTCAGAGCTGAACCATGACTCCTGGGCCTTTTCCCAAAGAAGCAGCTGGGATGATAGGGCCACACACACACACACACACACACACACACACCCCTGCACCCTCGCACCCTTGAACAGCCATGCCCATGTCCCATGGACAGCTGCTGGCAGAGCAGTGGCAGCTTCCCAACTCAGTGGAGTTAACACTGATGTCTACAGAGCACCTGCTGTGGGCCAGGCCCTGGAGTCGCCGAGGTGAACAGACCCCCCAAGGGGCCCACGGTCCAGTCTGGGAGACGCAGAATAGGGCATCACTGCCCAGGGGATGAGGGCTCTGAGAGAAGCCAGCCCAGGGGCTGCAGGAGCCCAGGGGAGGGGCCCAGGCCCAGGCTAAGGGCTGAGGAGGGGGCGACCCTTAGGCTGAGCCCTGAGGTAGGTCTTAGGCAGGGAGGGAGGAAGACGTGCGGTCAGCGGAGCAGCGTGGGAAAGAGCGGGGCGGGAAGGAGCAGGGTGCGTGTGCAGCGACCAGCAGCTGCCCTGCGGGGGCAAGGGGGGAGCCCCCCCACCCCTTGTCATGTTCTCCTATGAGCCATGAGGAAGCGCTAAAGACACCTTAAGTCAGTTCTAGACTTTCTGTCTGGAATAGGTCACAGAGGGGAGAGCGGGCCAGATGGGCTCCAGGTGGCACTGTTCACCCCCACATGTTCTGGGGGCCCTGGGGCCTAACCGTCGGGAAGCCACACGCCCTCTGCTGAGAACGCACAGGGCCGAACACCGCTCTGGGCCCCCAGTACCGTCCCCACAGCTGACTCTTGTCCGCAGGACTTGTGTGTATGGAAGGGAGACTCGGCATAACCCAACTCCATCCCAGGGCAGCTGGGCGGCCCAGAGGCTTTCTTCACCTCGTGACTTTTCTCTCTCATCAGGTAATCCCCCTCCTTCCTTTGGCCTTGGCTACAGAAAGGAGGAAGGAGGGGAGTGAAGGAAACAGACTTCCACAAAATGGAAATCCTCTCTACCGAATTGGCCACATGACCTTGGGCACGTCACGTCCCCCATCTGGGCCTCTGTTTCCCCGCTGTGAAGTGCTGTGGTTGGTACAGCTTGCTTCCCAGAGTCCGTCCAGGGCTAGCGTTCTGAGGAGTACAAAGAGCCAGCTCCCTGGCTCCTGGCTTCCTGGGCTGTGTGACCTCAGGCAAGTCCCCAAACCCTCTGGGCTTCTCATGCTTCTGCAGAAGGAGGGCAGTAACTCCCACCAGGCTGCAAATGGGGGTCGTGCAAGGAGACGGTGTATGCAAAGCACCCCCCCAGGCCTGGGCACACAGAGGTCCCCCCAGGACCTGCCGTGGGTCCTGCCCTGGTCAGCCGGGGAAGGTGTTGGGGGGAGCGGGGCTGCAGCGAAGGAAGGGGAGGAGGGAAGGCACACAGGCGCCCACTGTTTGTTCAGCCATTCTGGGTTTGGAATGACTCTCCTTTCATCCCTGTGAGTGAAGTCTCCACTTGTCCAAAGTGAGTGTCTACAGTGGCCCAGGCCCCCATTTATCACGCGGCGTTTGATGGAATATTCCTCCTCGAGGAATTGCACTACCAGACAGTACTCACGTGCGGCCAGCGTCTTTGAAACTGAACAGCAGTTTCTTTAAAGGGACAGGAGAGGCGCGCTGCATCCCAATATGCGGCTTTGAACACGTCGACATTAATAGAGGTCACCGTTCCAGGGGACGCGGGGCCTTTCCCAAGAATAAATCAACAGCTGGTGGCACCGGCCAGCCAACCGTTCTGTTTTGCTCACGTTTCCTTTTTGATCGTCTGCTGCCGCCGGAGGTTACAGGGGTGGGGGAGGCAGGCACGTCTGTACCCGCTTTGCTGGGCCTTGCGGGGAGAGTCCTGTCTGAAGGAGGCCTAGAGAGGTCATCCGTCATCCTGTCCCTTCCACCACTGCCGGGTAGGATCTCGGAGTTTCAATGCAGGATACCAGCAAGCTTTACAGAGGGTTTCCTGGGAGTCAGGCATCAGGCTCAGGGCTCATGGTGCACCGTCTCATTTCATCCTTATGGCTGTCTGGGGAAACTGAGGCCTAGAGACCTTGGGGTCCTTGCCCAAAGTCCCACAGCTGGTAAGGGACTTACCCCAATCCAATGTCTGACCTTCACCACGCACCAGACTGCTGGTCAGAAGGGCTTTGGAGTCAAAAATGCAATTAACTGGGATTTCCTGACCTGTAGACCTAATGGGTGTGGCTCCCCCGTGGTATCATTTCAGAGAGGAGAGGCAGAAGGCTGGTGCCCACATGAGCACCAATAGTCTGCCCTGATCTAGCCTCCTGGAGAAAGGCTGCAATAGTATGAAGCCCGGAGGAAGCTTGGCTCGACAAGTACACCCTGGACTTTGCAACTAGACAGTCCTGGTTCGAATCCTTGCTCTGCCATGTCCTAGTTATGTGGCCTTGGGCAAGTGACTTGACCTCTCTGGGCCTCGGTTTGAAAACATGGTCCCTCCAGCAAGGCATCTACACAGTCATGGGAAGGGGGCAGGTGTCTGTGTGTGACGGTCACCCCTCCCTTCCCCCCCCCCCCCCCCCACCAACTTTTTTCCCAACACTTCACTGTCTGCAAGAATGCAGGTACAGAGTGGTTTGCCCCTGTGCTGGTCCTGCCCCATTTAAAACCCTTAACAAATGCTCCGATGGATGATGTTTTATGTTTCTGTAGTTTCTGATTGCTTTATCAATAGTGCTGCTTATGTGAGTTCCATGATTTATCTGCTTCTGCCCCCCACCTCCCTGTGTGGCCCTGGGCGAGTCATTCATCCTCCCGGGTCACAGAACACTGCAGCTGGTGGGAGGTGGTGAGGGACCTCAGAAATCATCAATCCAGGCCTTTCACTGTATCTGTAAGAATCACAGCAACAACCCAAACCACCCCCAAGCCCGTGGTAGACCAGTACACTGGCGGCCCCCAGTGACCATGGCTCCTGGTGTTCCTGCCTCATATTCCTGTCCCTCCTGCCCCAACTCTGGGTCAGGCCATGTGACTCGCTTTGGCCAATGGGACGTGAGCAAGCACGAGCAAGAAGAAACTCCATAGGTACTTGCTCTTTGGGGCTTTTTATCTTGGAACACCCCCTCTCGGAAGGCTACTTTGAGACACCCAGGCTCAAAGGAAGCCTGGACTACCAAGAAAAACCTAGGAGCCCCAGCAAGGAACCCCAGCTGAGCTTCCAGCCCGCAGCCAGCAGCCAGTCCAGCCCACCGCCGGCTGCAGCTGCGTGAGTGACCGGGACAGCAACAGTGACCAGCTCATCTCGGTTTGCCTGGGACCTTCCTAGTTTCAGCCCAGAGAAGTCCCACTCCCAGGAACATGTCCCCTGTTGCGGTCACCCTGCCAGAAACAGATGGAGCAGAAAAACCCACCCATCAGCTCACGGGGTCAAGGGAAATAGCAAACAATTATTTTAACCTCTAAGTTGGGCATGTTTTGTGAAGTAGCAACAGATAACCAAAGCAGGTCCCTCGTATGTGCCAAGCACTGATATAAGTTCAGCCTCTGATACAAGCTCTAATCTTCACAACAGTCCTTTTGAGATAGGTTTTTTTTTTTTTAAGTTTATTTATCCATGCAATCTCTCCACCCAGCATGTGGCTTGAACTCAAGACCCTGAGATCAGGAGTAACACACTCTTCGGACTGAGCCAGCCAGGCGCCCCTTGAGTTGGTTTTAGTACTCGACACGGAAAGAGCCTGAGGCTCAGACAGGTCAAGTGAGGTTTCAAGGTCAGGGGTTAAGAAAATGGGGGAGTGAAGAATCCTGTGACAAACAACACTATGAAGAATTTTTAAAAAGAAAAGAAAGGAAGGGAGGGGAAGGGAGGGGAAGGGAGGGGAAGGGAAGGGAAGGGAAGGGAAGAGAAGAGAAAGAAGAGAAGAGAAGAGAAAAAAGAAAAAGAAAGGAAAGAAGAAAAGAAAAAAAGAGGAATGGAAAGGAGAAAAGAGAAGAGAAAAAAGGAAAGGAAAGGAAAGAAAAGAGGAATGGAAAGGAGAGGAGAGAAGAGAAAAAAGGAAAGGAAAGAAGAAAGGAAAGGAGAGGAGAGAAGAGAAGAGAGAAAAGGAAAGAAAGGAAAGGAAAGGAAGGAAAGGAAAGGAAAGGAAAGGAAAGGAAAGGAAAGGAAAGGAAA